>NW_024098320.1:85000-190999 GCF_016545835.1 Crotalus tigris
ACGAGTCATAAAAGAGCCAAGGTTGCCTACCCCTGCACTATACCAAATGATTCGTTTGCTTCATTGCCATACTCTTTCTAAAATTAGGGTGTGAAATTATTATGTGATTTTCTTCCAGAGACCACCCATCCTATATTTAGAATAAATAAAATATACCTACAGGTAGTCTTCAATTCATGACCACAATTCAGCCCCAAATTTCTGTTGCTAAATGAGACATTTGTTAAGTGAGTTTTGCTCCATTATACCACATTTCTTGTCACAGTTGTTAAGTGAATCACTGCAGATGTTAAGTTAGTGACACGGTTGTTAAGTGAAACTGGCTTCTCCACTGACTCTGCTTGTCAGAAGGTCGCAAAAGGGGATCATGTGATCCCAGGACGCACTGCAACAGTCATAAATATGAATCAGTTGCCAAGCGTTTGAATTTTGATCACGTGACCCTGGGGATGCTGCAACTGTCATAAGTGTGAAAAGCGGTTGTAAGTCACTTTTTTTAGTGCTGTTGTAACTTTGAACTGTCACTAAATAAACTGCTGTAAGTCAAGGACTACCTGTACAATACCATTCAGCCTTTTAAAAGAAAATGTGCAAATATATATGAATGTCCTTCAGCTTTTGTTCTTAACTTCTCTAACTCCATGCAGGACTAATTATTAGAAGCACACATTAGGAGTTGGGAATAGGTGGTAAATCTGTGATTCTGACTTTTTCAAGAAAAAAAAAAGCTGCATATGGTTTGACAATTACTCTTTCCTATTGATTATTTTGCTCCAATATATGGAGGATGTAGTTAGATTTGAACATTATAATCCGTTTGAATTACTGCTGCAAAATAAGAATTGCACTGTGGTATGGTTTTAATCCTCCAGCTTTGAAATAATTGTGCTTTAGGGCCTAGAGTGTAGAGTGATAATTACATTTATATCTAGTAAATTGTGTTGATTACATTTATATTCTTCTTTCCTTTTAAAATGCCCAAAGGAGCTTTATCTCCAAGGAGATGGCGGATAATACGTAAAAACATACGAATGAGCATAATCTCCTTTGTTTTTGGAATTGCAAAATGGAATATTAAAAAAAATCAATCTCACAGCCTCTTTGTGTTATGAAAATTTCAAAAAAATAACCTTACCTCTGCCGTCTTTTCTCTTGTAGGATAAGTATGATGCCTCTGGGGACATTCCTTCTCCCTGTTCTGTGTTTCCTGGGACCAGCCATTCCACAGGAACTATGGTACCCCACCTTTTCACACAATGCCACCAAATTTATTCACTTGATTATGGATCCCGATTCAGGAACTCTGTATCTGGGGGCTACAAACTTCCTTTTTCAGTTGACCCCAAACCTGGTGTTAGAAGAAGCGGTTTCCATGGGCCCGATCTTGGACAGCAAAGATTGTCTTCCTCCTATTTTCAAGCCGGATTGTCCCCAAGCTCTGGAGACCGACAACTACATCAAACTCCTGCTGATCAACTCGCTGGAGAAGGAACTCATCGTTTGCGGCAGTGTGTGGCAGGGAATCTGTGAGAAGAGGAGTCTTGGTTTCATTAAACATGTCCTCTTCCAACCCCGGACACCAGGAGACACTCAATATGTGGTAGCCAATGACCCCAATATTTCCACCGTGGGGCTGATAGGTTACTCCAGAGAAAATGTGCCACTTCTCTTTGTTGGCCGAGGATACACCAGTCGGGGTGTGGGAGGCAGCATCCCTCCCATCACAACTCGCAATCTCAGGGCCCACCCAGGAGAGGTGCCAGGGCCCGATTCCCACTCCATCTTTTCCTATGAGGAAACAGCCAAGTTGGCTGTGGGTCGACTCTCCGAATATAGCCACCATTTTATCAAGTCATTCACTCATGGTTCCAGTGTCTATTTCCTGTTCTACCGGCGTGATCTCAAGTCGCAGTCCAGGGAATACAAGACGTACATTTCCCGGATCTGTCTGGACGATGCCCACTATTATTCCTATGTGGAGCTGCCCTTGGTCTGCAGGAACCAAACGAAGACCTATAGCCTCTTGCAGGCAGCCTACGTGGCACAGGCAGGGGGAGAAGGACACGTTGGAGATGCACTTTTTGTGACTTTTTCTGCCTGGCAGTCTTCTTTGGGGAAGCTGAGTGAGGAATCTGCACTCTGTGTTTATCCCATGGAGGAAGTCGATCACTTCATAACTCAGACCAGGGACCTTTGTTATACCAAGGACGGGAAAACGGAGGATGGCAGGGAGGTGGCCTACATTGAATATGATGTCAGCTCTAGCTGTGTCCAGCTCTCAGCAGTAAGTGCCCTTTTATTAAATTTCTACACCACCCATCTCATCTAAGTGACTCTCGGTGGTTTATGACATCATATTTATTGCATATGGATGTAAATCTATACAGGGTGTACCAAAAGTCGGGGCCCATAGGCAATTTGTTATATCAATTAGGTTAAAGGTTTGAATGCGTTGCCATTTTCTTCTAAAGCCTTACCTATTTGTTTGATGCATGACCTTTGAACAACCTAATATTTTCTCTGAAAAAAAATTAATAAAACATATTGGCCTTTGGGGAACTCACTTTGGGTATATCCCATGCATATAATTCACATGGTTTTGAATGGAATTCCCAGGCAATTTGTCATTCAGGTTTTCCCATAATTCCCAGTCATATTGTTTTCCAAGCTGATGATCCCTCTTGACCTTTAAGAAGTTTGCTGGAGGACATGGTCCAAACGCTATGATGCAATACTAAGGATGATGATGATGATGATGATTAGACTTTTGTCCTGCTCATTCATTCATTCATTTTTCTTGAATTCAAATTGACGAACTCACCTAATACTCCTGCCATCTATTTTCCCCATGACATTTTTTTTCATTTTTCTTTTAAATTCAATTAAAAATAAGCAGCTGATAGGATTACTTTGAAGTCATGCATTCATTCATATTCCCCTCCCTCTGTGTCATATCAAAAGTATAACTTGGTACCAATTTGAAAGAAGGAGGGAGGAAACCAAGGCCTTTGTGTGTTAAGCTGACCCGGACTAACCTATCTTTATCAACATCATAATAGATTCTGTGCTGTTAACCATTTTACTCTGCACATAGGCTGGATTTTCCCTGCTAGCTCCTCCACCTATTCCTTCCATCATCTTATGCAAGGAAAATGGGGGCTGGCAATTAAAATTAAATTAATTAAAACTGTGGTGATGCCTTCCCTTTTGTTATGTGCTATCCTCCCTTTCAGAGTCAAGAGGAGCACTGGCCAGGTAGAAGACTTGGAAACAAAATTACTTTTTGATATTGATTGATTGGTTATGTGCCGTCAATTCACTGTCAACTCTTAGAGACCACATACAATAGATAGCAATAGCAATTGACTTATATACAGCTTCATAGTGTTTTTCAGCCCTCTCTAAGCAGTTTACAGAGTCAGCATATTGCCTCCAACAATCTGGGTCCCCATTTTACCAACCTCGGAAGGATGGAAGGCTGAGTCAATCTTCAGCTGGTCAGGATCAAATGAATCAAACTCCTGGCAATGAGCAGAGTTAGCCTGCAATACTGCATTCTAACCACTGCGCTACCACAGTTCTTAGAGATATACAGTAGATAGATATTGTATCTTATAGATATAGATATTCTCCAGAATGATCTGTCCAAATGGGTCTTTTAAGTCCTCTTAACAATGCATCCATCGCCACTGGAACTGAACTCATCCACCTTGCTGCTGGTTGTCCTCTTCTTCTCTTTCCTTCCACTTTTTCCAGCATTAGAGTTTCTCCAGAGATCTGAGTCTGTGTAGAATGTGTCCAAAATAGGATAATTTGATCCTGGTCATTGGTTCCTTGAGTGAGAACTCTGGTTCGATTACCCTTTGATGGGACAAATTATATTCTTTAACTTTTCTATTAGTCTGTAGAGGCTCACCAAGTTGTAAGGAAGGCATCTCTCATATGAAACAATCTCTACCCATGTACTTGCCAGGGACCATAAAATTCCCAGATCTGGCCAAGAGGCTGTATCAAGCTCAGCACAATATGCCTAGGATTTATAACTACCATTCAGCTGAATTCCCAGAGGGAATTCATAGGGTCCTTTCAGTTGGGGAGACTGAATGGCAGCAGGCCAGCCAGCTTAGAATTAGTCTCTCTTCACTGATAGATGCTTTTGGGCCTAATTCAGCACACAGGTCATTTCTGATCTAATTTATGAATGATCTGCTTTGTTAGTCACAGAGTAAGACCAACTAAAGCTGGTACAGAGGTGAATGAAGTTTTACATTTAGGCAGGAAAAATCAAAGGTACAAGTACAGATTAGGCTAGACCTGGCTTAAAAACAGTAACTGTGAGAGGGACCTTGGAGTCCCAGTGGACAATCACTTGACTATGAGCCAGCAGTGTGAGGCAACAGCCAAAAAAAGGTAATAGAAAGCCTGGGTTGTATACACAGAGGCATAGAATCAAGATCACGTGAAATATTAGTACTGCTTTAGTAAGATCACCCTTGGAATACTGCAGCCAATTTTGGTCACCACATCACAAAAAAGGATGTTGAGAGTTTGGAAAAATTCAGAGAAGAGCAACTAAGATGATCCAAGGCCTGGAGACTAAAACATAGGAAGAACGGCTGCAGGACTTGGGTTTGGCTAGTCTAAAGTAAAGAAGAAATAGGGGACACATGAAAGCAGTATTCCAGTATTTGAGGGGTTGCCACAAAGAAGGGGGGGGTGTCACATTTTGCTCCAAAACACCAGAGGGCAGGAGAAAAAACAATGGTTGGAAACTGATCAAAGAGAGAAGCAATCTGGAATTAAGGAGAAACTTCTTAACAGGGAGAATAATTAACCAGTGGAACAGCTTGCCTCCAGAAATCGTGGGCGCTCTATCATTGGAGATTTTTAAGAAGGGACAGTCACTTGTCTGACAGTCACCTGTCTGAGATGGTATAGGTTCTCCTGCTTGAGCAGGGGGCTGGACTAGAAGACCTCCAAGGTCCCTTCCAGCTCTATTCTATTCTATTTTAAATCCAGAATTCTCTTTTTGTAATAGAAGTAGTAGACATCAACAGAGGTTTTTCAGTATAAGCCGATTCATCCTGTATTCCTGAGCATTTGGCACTGAGAAGGATATTGGCTTTGATCCTGGAGGAGGCGTGCAACTATCATGAGTACTGATATTTTTCTGTCTATTAATTTTTCTAATTCCCTTTTAAAATTGCCCAGGCTTCTGTGGTTTGACTTATGTCCCAAGTGAAAAGCTTCTTCTTGCCTGTTCAGAATGTCTCATAATTCAACTTCACTTGATAAGAGAGGGAGAGAAGCTTGCCTGCTGCAAGTTAAAACCAAAGCCAGAGCATGATGCAGCTGCTTAAAAGGCATATGTTATTTTAGGGTTCATGATCATCTGCATAGAGTAACTAATGGAAATTAATGGTTCTACTTTATTTTGCCCTGCTCAGATCCTATTTGGAACATTGTGTCCAATTTTGGGCACTACAGTTGCTCATCTGTCAAAGATGTTTTTCAGTCTTGGCATCTATATGCTGTGTGGAATTGGCTGGGGAATTCTGGGAGCTGAAATCTACAGATCTTAAAGATGCCAAGGTTGTAAAACACTGCTCTAGGGGGGTTCCTATCCAGAGCAGGGGTTAGATCAGATGACCTCTGGGGTCCCTGCTAGCTCCATGATTCTGGTACTCTACACTAGTGGTCCCCAACCTTGGCGACCTGGCCTGGCGCGGTATGTGTGTGAGTGACAGGCACATGTGCGTGCACACAGCTCCATTAGTGCAAGCGGCAGGCACACGCACTCTCCACTTGCACAAATGGAACTTTGCACGTGAGCAGAGAGCACCTGTGTTCACATACGAAGCTCCATTCGCACGAATGGAGGGCACTTGAGCAGAGTGCGTGGAGAGAACTCGTGAAGCTCCATTCACATGGAATAGAGCTTCACGCGTGAGCACAGGCGCCTTCCACTCAAGCGCCCTCTGCTCGCACAAGTGGAGCTTTGTGCATAAGTGCAAGGATCCACCATTCACACGAGTGGAGTTTCACGTGTGCGCACTTGCCCATCGCTTGCGTGGCCCGGTTTGAAACAGGCCATGACCTGGTAGTGGGCGACAGCCCGGGACTTGGGGACCCCTGCTCTATAAATGCCTCTCTATCTACCCAAGTGTTTCCTTAAAAGGAAGTTGAGTACTGTAATTGCATCCTTTTGTAGCTTTTCCAGTTTAATAGTATTAAATTTGAGCCCCAGAATTAAGCGAGCTTACAAGATAGATTTATATGAAAGAGTTAGTTCTGGATTCATTTCTTTTTTTAATATAATCTTTATTGAAAGTTTTAACTGCAATAATAATAATAAATACAAACTAAAACTAACATTTCTTAAAGTTCCTCCTCACTTTCCTATAGAAAACAGCTTCCCTTCACTGCACTAACCTGACATTTCAATAAGCTAGCTGTCATAACCTCCAGATGTGTTGCTGTCATTTTACATCTCATCAGGCACAGGAAGGTAAGGTGTAGAGCAGACATGTCAAACACAAGGCCCGGGGGCCGGATGTGGCCCGCGAAGTGGTTTCATGTGGCCTGCGAAGCCATCCTGGAAACAGTGAGGGAAGGGCCCCTGATGCCTTAGCCCTGGCCCAGGCCGGCCGGGAGCCAATGTACTATTTTGTGGTGGCCATTTTGGTACTTGCCCTGGTGGACCATGTCTTGGCACTTGCCCCGGTCCCACCCCTTTCTGCCAGAGACCCTCAGATCTGTCCTGCCCAGGCCCCCACTGGCACCCTTGACGTGAATGATGTAGAACTGGCCACACCCACCCAGTAGGCCACACCCACTCCATCCACACCCACCCAGTAGGCTGCACCCACTCTGGCCACACCCACCTGGCCCCCCAAGGGCAACCGCAATGCTGATGCGGCCCTCAGTGAAATTGAGTTTGACACCCCTGGTGTTGAGAGTACCTGGCCCCTTAAAGATTGTTTGGTATTTTTTGTCACTGGCCAGCTGGGTGAGAGAACAAACTGCCATTAGCAACAGGAAAGCAGGAGTCTTGTTCAGAAATGCCACACAGGAAGAAACGGTGATCTTGCCTGATTTGAGATCCCAAGAAGAGATACAAAATTAAAGCTTTCCTTGCCTCTTCATTGGTCCTGATTTCCCTCTAGGCCAGAGGTAGTTCTTTTCTGAAATCCCTTGGCCTTCTTTCTTAGAGAGACACTTTCCTTCTAAACCCTGGTTCTCATAGATCAGTGTTTCTCAACCTTGACAATTTTAAGGCATGTGGACTTCAACTCCCAGAATTCCACAGCCAGCAATGCTGGCTGTGGAATTCTGGGAGTTGAAGTCCACATGCCTTAAAATTGTCAAGGTTGAGAAACACTGTCCTAGATCAAAGCTGGGCATTTTATGGCCCCTTGGCTCTATCTGGCCCTTTGGATGTCCCTGTCCAGTGTGCATGACCTCAATCGGAAATTAGAAATCAAATGTAAATGAGTGTATGCCGTGCACGCAACACTGCATTGCTTTTATTTTGAAGGCACTTGCTGTTTTTTTGACCCCAGATTATGTATGTGCATGCATGTGTGCCTATGCACCTTCACAGCCCTATTGGATAGGCCCTCCGCAACAGTCCCAGTTTGTCACGTGGCCCCTTGAGAAAATTAATTGCCCACCCCTGTCCTACATTGATTCTGAAAGTGCAAAAAAAAAAAAATTCCTATATTCAGCTGTATATCAAGGAAGATACTATAATTCACAGGGCATGTCTTTTAATTCAGGGCTTTTCAACCAGTGGTACAGGTACCACCTGTGGTACATTGGCACGTGTCAGGTGGTACGTGACCATCCTAGAAAAGTGGTAGCGGGGGAGGGGAATGAGCTGAACCGGTGGCAGCACTGCACAAGCCTGAGCGAGAGATGGCTGGAGCTACAGGGCTGTCAGGGCTCACCGGAAGCGCTAGGATCAGTGCCAGGCTCCAGCTGGAGCTCGGCGCTGATCCTGGTGCTTCCACTGAGCCCAGAAGAAGCGCCGATCAGCTGGAATGTTGCAGCATCTCCAGGGTCTTGTGATTTACATTCAGATGCTTGGCAACTGACACCGTCATATTTATGATGGTCACAGTGTCCCAGGGTCATATGAAGTGACCAAAACCTGCTGCAACCACCCAGCAGACGGGGGGGGGGAATAAAAACCAAACACTCCCCACCCCACCCCCACTGCCAATTCTCAACAGAAATGCTCACAACAATGAAAACCTTGGACAGGAGGAAGAGCGCCACCAGGCGGGCAGGCAGGTGTCTTGCTCGGCTGTGGCTTGTGGGGCACTTTTTTCAATGCCATTGTAAGTTTGAACAGTCACTAAGCGAACTGTTGTAAGTCGAGGACTACCTGTACTTCATCACTTTTTTCCTTTTTTTTTTTTTTGATCATCAAGTTTTTGACACCTTGCTAGGCGACTGGTGGTATTCAGATGTTGCCATATCCTAAAAGTGGTACAATGGGTGAAAAGGTTGAAAAGCCCTGTTTTAATTGACTCAGGTAAACACTGCCTTCTGTGTGAGACTTTTGCACATCACAGACAATATTTAATTTTGTAATTGCTATTGTAGCAGTACTAAACAGAAATTCGTAGCATCATAATTAACTTCACTACACAAGAGAATAATAGGCAATTTAAACTCTGTGTGGGTTGTTTTGTTTTTTTTCCTGCTATAAATTGAACCTCTAAATTGTTATTTCAAATGTCCTAATCATATGCTTCAAAAATAATTAACTCTCCTTCTCTCTCAATACACACAAACACTTTTGGTAGTCAGAGAAACATAAATGTTTGCGGATGGAGATTTGTGCTAGATGAAATGTTTGCTAAATGATTTGTGATCTCGACTTCCGTATTATAAAGCCTCTATTTGGACTGAGTGCTGTGAAAAATATTTCCAAAGTTTTGCTGCTGATGGTGTTACCTTCCTTTTGTGGCGTCCTCCAGATGTGTGAACAAAAATCCCAGAAATCTTTGCAGTGCCCATTTTGACTGGGGAATCTTACCACTGTATTAGGAGAGCACCCAGACTGGGTACTCCCTCTTAGATTAGGGGTGTCAAACTGCTGGCCAGATGCATCATAGCAAAACCGCGCCCACCCCATTGCTGGCAATGGCAAAAAAGTCATGCTATGTCACGTCACGTGATGTTGTGACACCCCTGCTCTAGATTGATGATTCTGTGATGGAAATTGTCCCAATATCTGGAAGATATCAGGTCATCCTAAAACACATCAGCGTAGTTTTGATAAATCACACTAAAGATCCATTCCCAAGAGGCTTTTGGGAAGCTGAGTAGGGAGAACCAGGCAATATCCTTTGTTGTTGTTTCTCCTGTCTGTAATTATTCTTTAGTGCCTCTAACATCTAGACAAAATCTTGAAGGATGAATATAAGAGGAGCTATTGTAGCCAGTTCTTTTTGAGGAAGGCCATGCTCGCTCGTGACTATGGCTGCATGTTATGGCAATGAGCTGGAAAAATTACATTGTGCGGATCCAGTTTTTTCTTCCTTCATCTGTCCTGGACAGAATATTTTAAACGGTAACGGCTGAGGGGCTTCAGGGGTCAACTGCTTTTCAATTCTGAGAGCAAATGCACAAGTGAATGCACACACACCCCCCTTCACAGCCCCATTCTTCACGGTTTCTTTGCCCTATATTCAAAAAAAGGCTCAGGCACATGCAGTTCAAAGGTAGCTGGGGATAACAAAATCTGTCCAGGTCTTGGGAGACAGAGCAGAAGAAAATAGAATAAAAGAAGAGAAAATGGCTTTCTTGCCACTCTGGTTCTTCCTGGCAACGGAAGAGTTAAGCTTCCTCTTTTGGCACTTCTCTGATTTAAGCATCTTCCTGTTCACCTACCCCACCCCCAGCCCCAATTTTGCAGCTGCTTGGCCAGCCTCCAGATTCCCAAGCATAGCTTCCCATCAAATATTCATCCTGCTTTTAGGAGAGAGGTGAGGGTGACAGGGAGGATTTTTAGAAAACTACAGCCAGCCAAAACTCATCAAAGGAGGGAGGAGGAGGAGGAGGAGGAGGAGGAGGAGGAATCGAACAGGAAGTGCCAACTACTTGTTGGAAAGTGTCACGTTGAAAATCCCCATCCCTGAGCATTTACTGGGATGGCTGTTCACACCTAGCACCAACTCAGAATTTACAAATGATAGTTCAAAAGCTCACAGTTACAACACTGAGCTTTACCGTGTTCCCCACTCAGCCAATTCGCATGCAAGTTAGTCCTCGAGTTACAACCATTCATTTAGTGACAATTCAAAGTTGCAACAGTAGTGAAAAAAGTGACTTATGTCCATTTTTCCCACTTGTGACCAATGCCTGTGATCAAAATCGGGATGCTTGGTAACTGGCATGTATCTATGATGGTTGTGGTGTCCCAGCGTGGTGTGATCTCCTTTTGTGACCTTCTGAGAAGCAACCTCAAGGAGGAAGCCAGATTCAGTTAGCAGCCATTTTGCTAACTTAACACTTGCGTTGATTCACTTAACAACTGTGGCAAGAAAGGTTGTAAAATGGCGCAGAATTCACTGAACAGCTGTCTTGCTTAGCAAAGGAAATTGTGGGGTACGTTGTGGTCATAAGTCAAGGACTACTTGGATTATACTTACAGCCAGGGCTTTTTTTCTCATAGAATGCCCAGAACGGAGTTCCGGCACCTTTTTTTTTTTTTTTTTAGAAAAAAAGCACTGTCCCAGGCAGTATCTTTTGGGGAGGGAGGGAGGGAGGGAGGGAGGGAGGGAGAGAGAGAGAGAGAGAGAGAGAGAGAGAGAGAGAGAGAGAGAGAGAGAGAGAGCAACACAGTGTGTTGTTTGGGAAGAACCAGCTACTTAACAGCTTGTTACAAATCAAGGAGGATGATATTTTTTTTTATTTCACCTCTGGCTGATTTCATTAGATTGACAAGAATTTAAAATTCTCAGTGGTTAAACAGCCGAAGTGAGAAAACCTTATTTCTTCCCCAGACATAACTCCTAAACTGAAAGAGGGAAGATTTGGGACTTTTGAGTGTAAGAAATAAGAGATTAGTTTATTTCTGGTGTAGAACAAAAACTAAACCGTCTCAGAGGGGGAAAAAATTCTCTGAATTTATTGAGTTCTAAATAGGTGTCCTTTCCAGCTGACCCTGCTTGATGGACTTAAGATTCTTGACAAAAACAAAAAAAGATATTCAGGTCCCAGTTATTCTTATTCCTGTATTCCCTTTTATTCCAAATGAGGGTTGTAACCGTCCAGGAACTCAGATGGGTGCCTCTTGTGACTCACACAGCAGGTTGATGTACAAACACTGCAAGATGGTGAAAGACATAGGAGGATCTATGATGACCTGCAGATCAGAGGAATGTTAAAAGTCCTGACTACCCAGACTGGTTTAAAAGTGTGATCTCTCTGCCATGAGCTACGATAAATGGAGTTATTAAGGGAAGGAGCACACACACCAGCACCCAAACTGGAAAACTGCATTCTTCTCAATTCCTGGTGGGTGTGTTTCCTTTAGTTGTAGGATGCCAAGAAGGAGTTATTTTTATATTTTACATTTTTATTTGTTTAGGGCAGAAAAGAACAGAAAGATGAATCAGCTCTATCTGGATGAAAAGCAGGAAGTAGGTCTCTAGATTTGCTACTGCAATGGAGCACTAAATTAGGAGAGACTTTAAGATGAAAAACTGGTGAAGAGAGAATTGTGTTGTGACATCCTGAATGGTAATTCTAAAATGGTATCAAATACAGGTAGTCCTGTGCTGTCCTCCTTGCTCACACGCACACACACATAACTGTGGTCTAGTGCATAGCTGGCCCAGGAATTCTGGGAGTTGAAGTCCACGAGTCATAAAAGGGCCAAGGTTGTCTACCTCTGGTAGTGAGTTTATTAATATTCCCCAGCAATTCCCTTCACCAGAAAACCCAGAAATGTCCCAATTAAGTCCAGCCATAAGCAAATCAATGCTAGCGCACAGCGCTATGGCTGAAGAATCCACAAGGCACTTGAACATTTCTCAACCAAAAGAAATCCACCAGGCAAACTTAAATCCACAACATAAGAGAGTTCACGAGACAAGAAAAGTCCAGAGTTTCTCAGGCACAATTTAAGTCAAGGCATGGTGTCAATCTAAAGCGAGACAGGAATCACCATGACCAGAAAACACATAGGAAACAAACAGTTCAAACAAATTGTTATAAGTTGAGGACTAACTATATAGCAATAGCAACAGCACTTATATACCACTGTGCTCTCTGAGTGGTTTATAATGTTGCTCCCAACAATCTGGGTCCTCATTTTACCAACCTTGGAAAGATGAAAGACTGAGTCAACCTTGAGTCCATCAGGATCGAATTCCAGACTGTGGGCAGAGTCAGCTTATAGTACAGATATTCCCTGATTTACATTCATTTACTGACCATTCAAAGTTACAACGGCACTGAAAAAAGTGCCTTATGACCGTTTTCCACACTTAACGATCGTTGCAGCATCCCCATGGTCGCATGATCAAAATTCAGATACAACTGAGTCATATTTACAATGGTAGCAGTGTCCTAGGGTCATGGGATTACCTTTTGAGACCTTCTGACGATCAAAGTAAATGGGGAATCCAGTTTCATTTAACAACCATGTTACTAACTTAATGACTGCTGTGATTCGCTTAACAACTGTGGCAAGAAAAGTCGTAAAATGGGGCAAAACTCACTTTACAAATGTTTCACTTAGCAACATAAATTTAAGGGTTAATTGTGGTCCTAACCCAAGGTCTACCTGTACTGTATTCTAACCACTGCGCCACCAGATTATAGATGTAATCTTTAAAAGAGACCCCCCCCCTTTCAAACTGCCTTCTAGGTTTGGCTCTCATTTCATCCTCTCAAGATGTAAAGTATCAACTTGTTAGATAATTTGAATGCCCTGGGGGGAGGGGAATCTGCAGGGGAGGATAAAAAAAAAATTAAAAAGAGAGAGCAATAAATGTAAAAAAAAAATGGGCAAGATGTTGATTACATAGTACTGGTCACCATCTTGACCGTCTTAACTGTTGGTCTTTAGATTTTCTTTGCCGTAAAAAATATTCCTTTACTCTCACTAACAATTACATGTCCACTGGGCTAAACACTGAGGCCAGATGCTGTGAGTAATACCATTATGGGTGATTGCCATTATAATGTCTTTATTGAAATAGATGTACGGTATCAAAATAAATCTCATGGTTGAATGAAAAAAAGATCTGTGGGAAGGACCGTCCTATCTCCTCAGTATTGGCTTAGTACTGTACGATTCCAGCCACATAAATATGCTGTATAGAACGTGGACTTACCCAGTGGTTTGAGAACTTAACCTTTAGCCTTTAATTTAAGGGAGGATTTTTAAAAAATCTCTTGTGTGGTCATCTCCACATTCTATCTCTTAGTTTTATTGCCAGAGGCAATTTTTAGCTTGGTTGGTTCCTGACAGTGGTCGTTCTCTCTTCTTTTTTAGGAAAAAGTCTTGTTTTTTCCTCTGCTCAACTTTGCAGTCAGTCCTTCTGTACAAGTTTTTTTCTGGAAGTCATTTCTTCAGGCAATTCCCAAGCCAGCTTTGGTTTCTTTTTTCAGTTTTTCTATTTGGTAGACAGCTAAAATCATCAGACAAAAGATTAGCTGGATCAGTTCCTCTACAAAACGGTTGACCTGGCTTTCTGATGATCTGAATGAACTTCAGCAAACGTGTGTTGTTTCACATTAGGGTTCAGGTGACAGGAAACTCAGAAGGACAGGTAGTCCTCAGCTTAACGACCCTAATTGGAACCAGGATTTAGTCACTAAGTGATACTAAGTGATCATTTAGTCATTAAGCAAATCTGGCTTCCTTGCAGGATGCTGCAACTGGTTATAAATGAGCAAATGCCCCAAAATTGTGATCATGTGACTATGGGGATGGGAGGGTACAATGGTTGTAACTTGGAGGACAGGTTATAAATCACTTTTTGAGAGAGAGAGAGAGAGAGAGAGAGAGAGAGAGAGAGAGAGAGAGAGAGAGAGAGAGAGAGAGAGAGTGTCCTTTGAACAATCAAGGCTTACCTCTATGTGTATCTGAATCAATTTGCACGTGACATGAAGAATATTAAAAAGAAAAAGAAATGCATGCTTGAAACATGTTTTCTTTTTCTGAGGAAACACAGTCTTGCAGGACCCCGATGGGGATTGGCCTGCAGCTCAGGGAGGTTTCTGCCTCTGGCCTTTTGCTTTTAAAGACCATTTGCAGGGATACTTTGGAAAAAAAATAGCTTTCAGGGCAATGATTGGCAGGAAAGGAGCACAAAGAAGACAGGGCTGTTAGTCTTCCTTTCCCCACAACACCGTTTTATGGCCTGGATCAGAACCCAGCATAGTGACCAGTATCATTTGCATGGTGGACAAGCTTTTGTCATCTGCCTGAAAAACCACAACATGCTTTCGAAACTTCAGAGATGCCCACCAGTTCCAAAAGATTAGAGCAGGGGTCTTCAAACTTGGCCCTTTTATGACTTGTGGACTCCAACTCCCAGAATTCCTCAGCCAGTGATTTATGACCTGTCCTCCAAGGCACCGCTGGTTGAGGAATTCTGGGAGTTGAAGTCCACAAGTCATAAAAGGGCTAAGTCAGAAGACCCCAGGATTAGAGATCTTTTTGCCAGACTTTCCGTAACTAAAATAGATTCCATGTGAAATGCTGGGCAACAGCATAGCTGAATGTCCCAAGCAAATGTGCTCCCTTTCACAAAAGAGTATATCTGTTAGAATAGAACAGAACAATAGAGTTGGAAGGAACCTTGTAGATCATCTAGTCCAACCCCCCCCCCCAAAGCAGGAGACCCTATACCAGGGCTTTTCAACCTTTTCACCTATTGTACCACTTTTAGGATATGGCAACATCCGAGTACCACCAGTCGCCTAGCAAGGTGTCAAAAACTTGATAAAGTACAGGTAGTCCTCAACTTACAACAGTTCATTTAGTGACTGCTTGAAGTTACAATGGCACTGAAAAAAGTGCCCCCCAAGCCATAGCTGAGCAAGACATCTGCGTGCCCGCCCGGCCGCGCTCTTCCTCCTGTCTGAGGTTTCCATTGTTGTGAGCATTTCTGTTGAGGATTGGCAGTGGAGGTGGGGTGGGGTGTGTTTGGTTTTTATTCCCCCCATCTGCTGGGTGGTTGCAGCAGGTTTTGGTCACTTCACATGACCCTGAGACACTGTGACCATCATAAATATGAATCAGTTGCCAAGCATCTGAATATAAATCACAAGACCCTGGAGATGCTGCAACATTCCAGCTGATCGGCACTTCTTCTGGGCTCAGCAGAAGCACCAGGATCAGTGCTGCTTTCCAGCTGATTGGTGCTTCTTCAGGGCTCAGCAGAAGCACCAGGATCATCACCGAGCTCCAGCTGGAGCCTGGCAGTGATCCTGGCGCTTCCGCTGAGCCCTGAAAGTCCTGAAGAAGCACCAATCAGCTGGAAAGTGGCACTGATCCTGGCGCTCCCGCTGAGCCCTGACAGCCCTGCAGCTGCAGCCATCTCTCGCTCAGGTTTGTGCGGTGCTGCCACCAGTTCAGCTCATTCTCCTCCTCCGCTACTTTTCTGGGATGGTCGCGTACCACCTGCCAGGTGCCAATGTACCACAGGTGGTACCCGTACCACTGGTTGAAAAGCCCTGCCCTATACCATTTCTGACAGATGGTAGAAACTTCTTGAAAGCTTCCAGTGATGAAGCTCCCACAACATCTGAGGGCGATCTGTTCCATTGGTTGATTGTTCTCACCGTCAGGAAATTTCTCCTTATTTCCAGGTTGAATCTCTCCTCCTGTTTTCTATAAGACTGTCTTCTTGGACCCAGAGGGCATCCTGCCTCTTTAAATTTAGCTCGTAGGATTTCTAGCCAGTTCCAGGAAACAATTTTATGCAGGCTAGAGAGTGGAAGTCCTGGACAGGCCCAATAAATCAAAACTGGCTTACTCATTTGTTTAACTGCTGTAGTCCAATGAGTCTCTCCGTTGATTTTCATGATAAAATATAGCATCCTGCATATTTACATTTGCACATTGTTTGGCTTTGGAAAAGAAAAGCCAAGGCTCTGAGATAAGAAAACCTAGTCTGAAATGAAGTCTGTCAATGCAGCTAGCTGATGAATAAGCAGCCACAGAAATAATGACAAAGGATACAAATGATAGCAAGAGATAAGTTATAACTGTGGTGGTGGGAGTTGCAGAACCTTTGACTAGCTAGATGGAGGGGTTTTCACCTCCCATCTGCTTACTAAAGCAGGCTGGGTCACAAGGAATTATGGGAATTGTGATCCCAAACATCTGGAATTGCCTTATATTGGACTAAGGGATGAACTGGTTTCATAATGATTTGGGGGGGGGGATACATAGCTGGCTTATGGCAAATCTAGACAGCATCCTAAAAAGCAGAGACATCACCCTGCCAACAAAAGTGCGTATAGTCCAGGCCATGGTTTTCCCAGTTGCAATGTATGGCTGTGAAAGTTGGACCATAAGAAAGGCTGAGCGCCAAAGAATTGAGGCCTTTGAACTATGGTGCTGGAGAAGACTCCCGCGAGTCCCTTGGACTGCAAGGCGTTCAAACCGGTCAGTCCTAGAAGAGATCAACCCTGACTGCTCTTTAGAAGGCCAGATCCTGAAGTTGAAACTCAAATACTTTGGCCACCTAATGAGAAGGAAGGACTCACTGGAGAAGGGCCTAATGCTGGGAAAGATTGAGGGCAATAGAAGAAAGGGACAACAGAGAATGAGATGGCTGGATGGAGTCACTGAAGCAGTAGCTGTGAACTTAAATGGACTCTAGAAAATGGTAGAGGACAGGAAGACCTGGAGGAACGTCCATGGGGTCGCGATGGGTCGGACACGACTTCGCAATTAACAACAACAACAACATAGCTGGCTGCTTTTTTGGTTTTTGCAGGTGTCTGGCCCTGGAGTGTTGTTGTCAGACTCTAACTAAACAGGCTGGCTTAGGTCAGCTTCTAATTAATTTTGGTCCTTGAAATACAGGGTGTCCTGCTTAGATAAATTATGCTATTGACACCAGTGCACTAGGAGACCTAATAAGATGTTAGCCTCCTTAATAATAATAATAAAGTTGGAAGGGACTTTGGAGGTCATCTAGTCCAACCCCCTGCTTAGGCAGGAAACCCTGGCCTACACCATTTCAGACAAATGGCTGTCCAGTCTCTTCTTAAAAACTTTCAGTGTTGGAGCATTTACTGCTTCTGGAGGCAGGTTGGTCCACTGGTTAATTGTTCTAACTGTCAGGAAGTTTCTCCTTAGTTCTAGGTTGCTTCTCTCCTTGGTTAGTTTCCATCCGTTGCTTCTTGTCCTGCCTTCAGGCGCTTTGGAGAATAGCTTGACTCCCTCTTCTTTGTGGCAGCCCCTGAGATATTGGAACACTGCTATCATGTCCCTCCTCGTCCTTCTCTTCATTAAACTAGACATACCCAATTCCAGCAACCGTTCCTTATATGTTTTAGCCTCCAGTTCTCTAATCATCTTTGTTGCTCTTCTCTGTACTCGTGTTGCTCTTCGGAGTACTCTGTGTTCTATACTCTTCTCTGTACTCTTTAACTATCTTATTTTCTCTTTGTTGGTTTTGGGCTTGTGGTAAGGGAAGGGATAGAAGAAGCAATAGGAAAACCTGGAAGGGTGTTAAATGGAGGATAATTCCATTTCCATCAAATCCCAGAGAGCAGGCGAAACACAGGCACAGCAGAAGCCCTGTCTAGACTACAATCTTGGCTGCCCAGGCCAAGGAACAATTCTGAAATAGCTATCTTTTGAGTGTTTGCACTAATGCTATTGACACTGAGGACTTGTGATGGGATCTAGTGAGGAACTGGATCCCCAGGAGAGAGGGGGTGCATTTCAGAGAAGTAAGGGGCAACTCAGCCCAGATGTTATGTGTGAGAGAAAGAGGGCGAAGACAGCCCCTCCCTAATAGTTCACAGAGTATATGGTAGATGCAGATAATAGAGTACTTAGTCTGGCAAGATAGGTGGTAAACAATAAAGACATCAGCTTTCAAGAATTACCATGTGTCATTCTTGGTTTTGGGCCTGACAAGACTAATATTCAGAAGTGTCCAACCTTGACAACTTTAAGACTTGTGGCTGGAGAATTCTGGGAGTTGAAATTCACAAGTCTAAAGTTGCTCTAGCTGATTCCCAGCCCTTGGCTAAAGCTTGGGGAGGCAAACAAGCCCCCTCATTGCTACGTGATGACTAGGGAGCCTTTACCAACTTCAGGATTGATAAAAGTCCTCCCAGGCTCACATCTTACCCTTAGGAATGGTAATGGACTCTTGTTTGCAATCTGAAGTTGATGGGGACACGTGTAGAAAAAAGTGGGTTTGGGGAATGACCAGCAAATGGAACAGATAGCGGTGTGGTAGGGATCAGGCTGGGTTCGAATCATTGCCCCGTCAACGTGGAAGAAGAACAGAGCTTTAATCAGAGGAAGCCATGTGCTTTCGGTTGTAAATTAGTCCATCTTCTTTCAGATTCTGCCCAGGGTTGTGATTTATAAAGTGGTGATTCAGAGAGATAGCAGCCCTTGTCTACTGCACTCAGTGAGTTGACGTATTACCTAGCCTGCTGAGCAGGAGCTTTGCACAGGTCTGCAAAGGACTTCGCTGAGAGAATAACTTGTGTCTCTCCCAGCTAAGACTTCACATTCAGAACAGGTGCTGGTGAGATGACAAAGATAGGCAGTGCTCCAGAAACGATGATTTTCAATTCATGCAGCCTAAGCGGCTTGATGGACAGGTTGCTCAGAGGAGCGAGGCCAAGCCTCATGCATTTTGGACCTGCGCCCATCTTGGCTGACTACGAGGAGTGGAAATGATAAATCCCTACTTAAAGGAGTGCTGTGTGCTAAAGAAGCTGATTGTCAGAGACTTTATTAAAGTCCCCTCCTGCCATTTTACATGATTTATCAGCTTCTTGTAACCTTTCTTTTCTGAGTACAGTTTACGAGTGGGTGTTGGCATCACATATCCAAGTTTTTCTTGGATTAGTCTAATTATTTGGGCCCACCATAAGCTGAATTCAGATTTACAGGTAGTACTCAATTTACAACCATCCATTCAGTGACCATTCAAAGTTACAATGCACTGAAAAAAGTGGTTATGACCTTTCCTCGCACTTATCAACCATTTGCAGCATCCCCACAGTCAACGTGATCAGAATACGGTTGCTTGGCAACCAGCATGTGTTTACAATGACTGCAGCATCCTGGGATCATGCGATTGCCATTTGTGACCTTTCCAAGAAAATTCAATGGAGAAAGCCAGATTCGCTTAGTGACCATTTGATCTACTTAACAGCTGCAGTGATGCACTTAGCTATGGCCAAAAAGTCATAAAAACAACCTTGCTTAGCCGTGGAAATTTTGCTCTCAGTTGTGGTTGTGAGTCGAGGAATAATAATAATAATAATATACTGCAAGGAATCAGTCAGTATCTGACAAGGAAGAAACAGTGCAGTTCTGGAAGCAGATATGGGATAACCCAAAGAAATACAACAAGGATGCGGCTTGGTTAAAAGAGGTGGATGCAAATAAAACAGAAGTTGAAATGAAAGAACTAGTAATAACAACAAAACTGGTAGAAAAAAGAGCAAAGAAAATCAAAAATTGGTCAGCACCAGGTGAAGATGAACTGCATGGGTTTTGGTTGAAACATCTAACTGTTATACACCCACTCATTTCCAAGCAGTTCAACAATATACTACAAGGAGGAGAAATTGAAAAGTGGCTAACAACTGGGAAAACCTACCTAATAATAAAAAAATCCAGCAAAAGGGGCAACACCAGGCAACTACAGGCCAATTACCTGTTTACCAACAACTTTCAAATTACTAACTGGTGTGGTAGCTGATGCAGTACAACAGCATCTAGTTGAAAACAATCTCTTTCCACCTGAGCAGAAAGGAAACCGCCCCAATAGCAGAGGAACAAAAGATCAACTCCTAATAGACAAAATGATCTTGGAAAACTGCAAGAGAAGGAAGACCAACCTGAATGTGGCATGGATTGACTACAAAAAGGCATTTGACTCTCTGCCACATGATTGGATAATAAAGTGCCTAGAAATAACAGGAGTCAGTAGAAACATCAGAAAATTTGTGCAAAGATCGATGGCACAATGGAAGACACAGTTGCAGATCAATGGTGAGAGACTGGGAGAGGTTAATATCAAGAGAGGAATATTTCAAGGAGATTCATTATCACCATTACTATTTGTCATTGCACTGTTTCCTCTGTCAACAATACTGAATAACTCAGGACATGGCTATCAAACATCAAAAACATCTGCCAGACTATCCCACCTCCTTTACATGGATGATCTGAAGCTGTATGGAAAAACATCATCTGAAATAGAATCGCTGCTCAACACTGTCCGTATATATAGCCAAGATATTGTAATGGAGTTTGGCTTGGACAAATGTGCCACACTTACTATCAAACAAGGAAAAATAGTGAAAACTGAAGGAATCAAGATGCCCCACGAAAATAACATTAAGAGTCTGGATGAGGAAGAGTACTACAAATACTTGGGTATCCTTCAAGCTGACAACATCAAGCACACTGAAGTCCAGAAAAAGATTAGAGGTGAATACATCAAGAGAGTGAAGAAGATCTTAAAGTCCAAACTCGATGGAGGAAATACCATAAAGGCAATCAACACCTGGGCAATCCCAGTCATTAGGTACACAGCTGGAATAGTGGACTGGACTCAAGCAGAACTAAAAGCAATGGATAGGCAGACCAGAAAAATAATGACAATGAATCATGCCCTTCATCCACGCAGTGACATTGATAGACTTTATCTACCAAGGCAAATAGGTGGGCGTGGAATGCTACAAGTACATCAGATGGTTGAAGAAGAAAAAATGGCTTTAGAAGAATATCTGAAGAACAATGATGAAGATGCACTGAAATTAGTATATCAGGAAGGCTTACTAACTACCGGAGAGACCAAACTGGCCTACAAGAAAGACCAAATGAAGAACAGAATAGAGGCATGGGAAGACAAAGCACTACATGGCCAATACAGGAAAAAAATAGCTGGGAAAGCAGATAATAATAAAACCTGGCAATGGCTAAGAGCAGGAAAATTGAAGAAAGAGACCGAGGGACTAATTCTGGCTGCACAAGACCAAGCCTTAAGGACAAATGCATACAAAGTCAAAATTGAGAAGACAGCAACAGACAGTAAGTGCCGCCTATGCAAAGAAGCTGAAGAAACAGTGGACCACTTGGTAAGCTGTTGCAAGAAGATCGCACAGACTGATTACAAGCAGCGGCATGACAAAGTAGCAACAATGGTGCATTGGAAGATCTGCAAAAAATATCATTTGCCTGTAAGCAAAATCTGGTGGGATCATAAAATAGAGAAAGTCATAGAAAATGATAAAATTAAACTGCTCTGGGACTTCAGAATTCAAACAGACAAGCACCTGCAACATAACACCCCAGACTTAACAATTGTCGATAAGAAAGACAAAAAAGTCTGGATAGTGGACGTGGCAGTGCCTGGAGATAGCAGAATAGAAGAGAAAGCACTGGAGAAGATAACAAAATACAAAGACCTACAAATAGAAATAGAAAGACTGTGGCAAAAGCCAGCAAGGGTAGTACCAATAGTCATAGGCTCCTTGGGCGCAATCCCAAAACAACTGGAGCACCACTTGAACACCATTGGCATTGACAAATTTGCTATTAGTCAATTGCAAAAGGCGGCCTTATTAGGAACTGCTTCCATCCTGCGACGATATCTGTAATACCATCAAACATCCACATCTGCCTATCCCAGGTCCTGGTAAGGACTCGATAGGTAGACAAAATGCCAAATCCAGTCTGAACATCTGGCTGACTGTGCGATGATCAATAATAATAAAGTTGGAAGGGACCTTGGAGGTCATCTAGTCCAATCCCTTGCTCAGGGAGGAAACCCTATACCATTTCGGACAAATGGCTGTCCAGTCTCTTCTTAAAAACTTCCAGTGTTGGAGCATTCACAGCTTCCTGAGGCAGGTTGTTCCACTGGTTAATTGTTCTAACAGTCAGGAAGTTTCTCCTTAGTTCTAGGTTGCTTCTCTCCTTGGTTAGTTTCCATCCGTTGCTTCTTGTGCTGCCTTCAGGCGCTTTGGAGAATAGCTTGACTCCCTCTTCTTTGTGGCAACCCCTGAGATATTGGAACACTGCTATCATGTCCCCCCTCATCCTTCTCTTCATTAAACTAGACATACCCAATTCCAGCAATTTGTATTTGTATACTATTTTATACTACAGCACCTTCCCCTTCCGTGAAGCCATTTCTTCCTGGCCTGTTGGGCTACTGTGTTTTCTCTCCATGGGCAGCTGCCATTGTTTTATAATTCTGTGGATGATCCAGCGGTGACCTCTGCATTAGGGCCAAAGATAGTGTGGGAAGGCGGTATGAAGGTAGCCAACATCTGGAAAAGCAAAAGAAAGGCACGGGGAACTGTGAGGTGTGAAGGATCACTAAAGGATAGACCAATATACAGAGGAGGCAACCAGTCCCTGCATGGATGGAAGCAAAGGAACAGTCAGTTGGGCCCTTAATGGCTGTAGTCCAAACAGAGCACCAACTGGTTCCAATGCCAGCCCTGTGCAATCCAGGCCAGATTTTCTGAAGCTGGTTTAAGGAGCACCCCCAGAAACAAGCAGTTTAAGCTGCAGTGCAAAATTGCCTTAGATCAGTGATGGCGAACCTTTTAGAGACCGAGTGCCCAAACTGCAACCCAAAACCCACTTATGTATCACCGGGTGCCGGGTGGGTGTGGCCCACTCGGGCGCAGTTACAACGGGCGTGGCAGACTGGGTGGGCGTGGCCACTGGATGGGCATGGCTGCAGTAGTCATGGCAGACTGGGTGGGCGTGGCCGGGGTGGGCGTGGCCACCTCGATGTTGCTTATGGGGAGGGACACCTGTGGGAGCCGGGCAGGGTTGGGGGAGATCCAGGAGGTCTCTGGTGGGTGGGATGGTGAGCTCCCCAATGGCAGCTCCAGGCTGGCTGGCCTTAGGCCAGTGATGGCGAACTTTTAGAGACCACATGTGCTGGAGTGATGGCACGTGCCCACAGAGAGGGCTCCGCGTGCCGCCTCTGGCACGCATGCCATAGGTTCACCACCATTGCCTTAGATTATTCCAGCACAGTCTTAATAAAGGGCAGAATCCATATAGTTCAGAAAACATAGACGGTAAGGCAACTGACTGTTTTGTGATTTAGAGACCACATAACTGAGTGCTTTGATCGGTTGTGATGGCTTCTGGTTTATTCTGGAATACAGTTCCTCCTGCTGGTTCTTCTCTATGAAACTCTTAAGGCATTTATAATTGAAAAAGTTAAAGGTGTACTTCCTCTTCCCGTATGTATCTGCTCCTGATTTTCAAATCCTGGGAAACATTCTGCAAAGAGGTCCTTACCATGCTTTCAGTCAGCAATGAAAACAATTAAGGTTTTGTTTCTGATATTGTCTCCCGATTGCATTGCGATGAATGCCTTGGCTTCTGATTTATTTATTTTATTCCCAGATATCTCTCTCTTAAATTTACTTATTTATTTTATTCGTAGACACAATTCATTACATTTTATTACATTAACTTGTGCCTTTATATGCAGTCCAAGTAACATGAACCATTAACCAAGATGGCGAATGCAAGTACGTTATATTGTTGAATAGTTTTATCTAATGCAGTGGTTCTCAACCTGTGGGTCGGGATCCCATTTGGGGTCGAACGACCATTTCACGGGGGTCGCCAAACAACGCAGTCCGCCATTGTTTCCCCCTTTTCCTTAGCTGTGCTACTCCCTTTTATTCTATTGGCTTTTGAAAGCCAATAGAATAGACTCTCTTGAATAGAGTCTAATTCTATTGGCTTTCAAAAGCCAATAGGAATTGTCCAGGCTGTCTCTGCCCTGCTGAGCCCGCCAAAAGTCCCATTCTGCAAACGGTGCTGCACCAGTTGAGTAGTCCTCGATTTACAACCGGTTGAGTAGTCCTCGACTTACGACCGGTCGGGGGTTGCGGCATTAAAAAGGTTGAGAACCACTGGTCTAATGGTTGGACATTGTCTCCGTCACTTAATGGTCAGAAGGTGTTTACAAATATGCTGATGATGGTAGTAATGATGGAATATCTTTATCTGAGTTATTATGTCAAACATCAGCCAAGGGGGAAAAAAAGCTCTATTGTTACTACTATTAAATTACATGAGGAGACTATCTTTGTCAAAATTATGGAAGGAGACAACATTGGTTGGTGCGCTACACAACTTCTTGTGATTTTTCTATTCTGTTCCCATCCACTTACTACCCACTTACTTTGAGATGTTGAAATCCAGACATCTTAAAGTTGCCAAGGTTGAGAAACGGTGCCCTTGGCAGTGATGAGTATTCTTGAACTCTATCATGGTATATATTTGTGTCAAAACCACTGATCATGTTTTCTTCTTCATCCAAAGGACACTTTGGCTGCCTATCCTTGTGGTTCGGACCACACTCCCAGCCCCATGGCGAGCCGAGTACCACTTGAAGCAGCACCAGTCCTGGAAAACTCAGTTGCCCGACTAACTGCCGTGGCTGCCAGCATCGAAGATGGACACAGGGTTGTTTTCCTGGGTGACAGCCAAGGCCAACTACACAAGGTAGTAAGCTCAGACTGGAGAGGAAGGTGTGCTTATATAGATAATGATTTTATTATTTCTCAAAGTTGGTTTTTACTGCCAAGAGGAGGATAGCTCTCTATATGCCTTGCCCCAACAGAAATCTGAGTCTATTTCAGGAAAAATTATTACCAATAGAAGAGAATATTTGTAGGTCAGGGTTGAACTGTGGGGTTCTAGGTGCTCTCTGAGCTTGATGGTTTTCTTGAAGACATTTCATTACCTAATTAGGTAACGCCATCAGTGCTAGTAAGGAATGGGGTTTGCTCTCTGTCTATAGATCAAGTGGTTTGTCCTGTCAGTCTTAGTGGAGTGTTCTTGACATTTTTTTGATTAGGCTGTTGTTTACTGCTTGCTTGCCTGAGTTAGAAAATATTCATTATATAATGAGTGCAAGGGTGAATAGCCTAAAATGTATAAAAAATAAACATTTGTGGTTAAAAAAAAAACCTCACACAGATTATGAAAGTGAATATATGTATGTAGTGGTTAAGATATGTGACCAGAATTGGAGAAATTTAGATTCAGGTTTCCACAGAATTAACTGGGTGGCTATAGGCCAACAACACTCAAGCTAATGGCCTGATTGGAAAAGGTTTTGGGAATGAAATATAGGCAGTCCTCACTTAATATCCCTAACTGGGACTGGCAATTCCATTGCTAAGCAAAGTGGTTCTTGAGTGAAACATCACATAACCTGGTTGCTTAGCTATGGCAGTTCCAACAGTCCCAGTTGTTGTCGTTAACAGCAACCTGCATGGTTGTTAGGTAAAGATTCAGCTCAATCCAAGCCATTCCTGCCTTGGTTGACCCCAACCTCAAGCTTTGGTTCTTCCAAGACAAGAGATGCTTTCAGAAGATCAGTAAGCCAAAAGAGGCCAATTCTGACTAGCACTGATGATGTTACCGAGTTTGGGTAATGAAACGTCTGCAAGAAAAAGACCAAGCTCAGAGAGCACCAAGGACCCCTCATGTCATCCCTGACCTATAAATACTCTCCTTTATTAGAGGCCAACTCATTTCTTCTGTCCTGTGTGAACTGCCTCCAGTTCAGTTCCTCCCCTCTGCCCCATCTTTGCTCTCCCTTATTTCTGCCCAGTGCAGCATGGCCAAGGTGAAGAGGCTGCTGTATTCCACTCTGCCCCCCCAACTGGGGACAGCAGTGAGGGGTGGGGACAAGCCCACTGCCTGGCTTAGCCCCTGTGCTACCCCTTGGATAACAACAAGAAGAAAGACTGCGGAAAAGAGCAACAAAGATGATTAGGGGACTGCAGGCTAAAACATATCAGGAATGGTTGCTGGAACTGGCTATGTCTAGTTTAATGAAGAGAAGGATGAGGGGGGGGGGACATGATAGCAGTATTCCAATATCTCAGGGGCTGCCACAAAGAAGAGGGAGTCAAGCTATTCTTCAAAGCAACTGAAGGCAGGACAAGGAAGCAATAGATGAAAACTAATCAAGGAGAGAAGCAACCTAGAACTAACAAGAAATTTCCTGACAGTCAGAACAATTAACCGGTGGAACAACCTGCCTCCAGAAGCGGTGAATGCTCCAACACTGGAAGTTTTTAAGAAGAGATTGGACACTCATTGGTCTGAAATAGTATAGGGTCTCCTGCTTGAGCAGGGGGTTGGACTAGATGACCTCCAAAGTCCCTTCCAACTCTGTTATTCTGTAAGAAGAAGGTCTGTTGGAGGTGGTGGCCAGGGCTCAGTGGTACTGAGGTGCTGTGAGGGCTCTGCCAGCACTGGGCATGGCCCCGCCTCCACGAAGCATGGAGGAAGTAGGAGGAAGATGTAGCATCCTCTTCATCTCGGCCATGCTGTGCAGGGCAACCAAAATAGGAGAGCCAATGAAGGGGGGGGGGGAGATAAGCAGGACGTTGCCACTATCATCAATGTGCAATGGTTGTCAAATGCCCGGATTTTGATCACATAATTGTGGGGACATAATTTCAGATCACATGAATTTCAGGGATGGTAAATGAGAGGACTGGTCATAGATATTTTCTTTTTTTTAGTGCCATTGTAACTTCAGTCGCTACATGAAAGCTGGTTAAGAGAGGACTAGCTTGTAAGTGGAAATTTCCGTGCCTGCTGCCTTGAACTCCCAAAGAAAAAATGCCACATAAATGTAGTAGATAAAAGAATATTGTTACTTTATACTCTCACACGCGTGCTTGGCTAGTTTCCCTAATAATTCCATTGATTCTACCTGTGACCACATTAAAGGCCACACCCGCTTTCAGACAAAATAAAACTGATCACAGATCTCTAGAAACTTAAGTGGCTTTTGTGAATTGAGCAAATTCTGACAATTCACACAGCTGCATCAATGACTAGAAACTTAAAAAAAAAAAATAGAGTCTGAGACTCCTCAACTGGCACCAACTTCTGTATTTGTGGTAAATCATAGGAACAATTATTATTATTGTTATTGTTGTTGTTGCTGTTATATTCTGTTATTCTATTATTATTATTATTATTATTATGTTACATATTCCTAAATATTTTTTTTTCTTTTTGGCAATGCAGGCAGGTGTAGAACACTTTGCCTTGCAGTGTATATTTGATAAAACGTTACAGCTTCTTTGAAAAGTAGGTAAATTTCTGAATTTGGAAAAGTCACTGAGCTCATTTTTCCACATATAAATAACTTGCAATATGAACCTTGATTTGATATATCGCTGCATTAGTGGCAATGGCATTTAATGCAACCTTGACTCAAGATTTAGAACTACATGTTTTTCTCAGCTATCACCCAGAAATGCTTTTTTTTTTCCTTTTTTTTTTAAAGGAAGATTTTGCAATCCAGAATGGCAATTATTTTGGGTGGGTTCATGAAAAGGAGAAAAGCCCGGTATCTGGTGTGCAGTTTCCATAATATAGATGAGAAGACTGAAACTGCAAGATCATCATAGATGTCCAAACTGAAGCTCAGTTGTCATTTAGCTTGACTGTCCTGTCAGACAAAAAGACATTCTGAGGTTTTACAGTACAGGTAGTCCTTCCTTACCATTGCCTCATTCAGCTACTGTTCCAAGTTTCCACGGTGTTGAAAAAGTAGGTTTACAAACGGACCTTGAACTTGCAGCAACACAGCATTCCATGGTCATGTGACCACTGTTCAGGTGCTTCACCCGTCTCAGCTTCCTGCAGTCACATGATCGCCATGTGTGGACCTTCATAGCCAGATTCAGAGAAACAAAGGCACTGGGGAAAGCAGCAGGAAATCACAAGTCATAGTCACTTGATGTGAAGCTTAACGATTACTCAAAGATTTCTTTAACAGCCCCAGCTGAAATTGATATCATAAGTTGGGCATCCTCACATGTTGTTTCATTTAACAACTGTATTGGTTGGTCATGGAATGGCCAGTTGCAGTGATGGGTAAGTGAAGACTACCATACAGCGGTATCCATATCAAACCCTGCTGTGCCAAAATGATACATGTGCATGATGATGTCATCCACTCAAGGATCTTGTTTTAGAATAGGATAGGATAGGATAGGATAGGATAGGATAGAATAGAATAGAATAGAATAGAATAGAATAGAATAGAATAGAATAGAATAGAGTTGGAAGGGACCTTGGAGGTCTTCTAGTCCAGCCCCCTGCTCAAGCAGGAGAACCTACACCATCTCAGACAGGTGATTGTCTAGTGTCTCTTCTTAAAAATCTCCAGTGACTTTTTTGTGAAGTCTGATGCAACCACACACTTTGCAGCATTTGCATGGTGATCTTTGTTTATTTCTTATATTCAGCGTACAAAACAGCCGAACTCTGTAATGACTCCGGATAGCCAAAAAAAAAAAAAAACACTCATAAGATGCTGATGACATGCAGTTGAAAAAACTCCAAGTGTCCAGCAAGAGCAACCAGTTTTCCAGCCTCTTTAGACCCTGTTGAGGTTGAGGGTCAGATTAATTTCATGTGTCGATGCTGTGACATCACAATAGAGATAGTCCTCAACGTAGGACCACAATTGACCCCAATATTTCCATTGCCGAGCAAAGCAATTGTTAAATGAGTTTTGTCCCATTTCTTGCCACTGTCGTTAAGGGAGTCGTTGCAGTTGTTAAGTTAGTAATGCGGTTGCTAAGTGAATCTGGCTTCCTTTGTTTGCCAGAAGGTTGCAAAAGGTGATCCCATGACCTCCGGATACTGCAGTTATCATAAACACAGGCTGGTTGCCAAGCATCCAAATTTTGATCACATGACCACAGGGATGCTACAATAGTTGTAAGTGTAAAAAAAATAAGTCACTTTTTTTGGTGCCATTATAACTTTGAATGGTCACTAAATAATAATAATAACAATAACAACAACAATAATAGAATTGGAAGGGACCTTGGAGGTCATCTAGTCCAACCCCCTGCTCAGACAGGAAACCCTATACCATTTCAGACAAATGGTTGTCCAGTCTCTTCTTAAAAACTTCCAGTATTGGAGCCTTCACAGCTTCTGGAGGCAGGTTGTTCCACTGGTTAATTGTTCTAACTGTCAGGAAGTTTCTCCTTAGTTCTAGGTTGCTTCTCTCCTTGGTTAATTTCCATCCGTTGCTTCTTGTCCTGCCTTGAATGGTTGTAAGTTGAGGATTACCTTTGTGACTCCTCCACCGACACACCTGGTCCCCCAGCAATGCTTCTTGTCTGTCTACACCAGTTAGTCCCCACTTGAGAACCAACCTTGTTTCATTTTGGGGCATTAGCGCCACCTAGCGCTTTTGGGAGTTGAAGTCCCCGCACTTAAAGTTGGTGAGGTTGAGAAGCACTTCTTTATAGTATGCGATAGTTGGTGAAAGCAATTTATGACAACATTTACAGTTTAAAATGCAGAATGACATATACAGCAAGGTAAATTTCAAAAGAATAAGAAAAAGGAGAAAAAGAGCCCAAGGAAAGGTGAAAATCGTAACAGTATGAACACAATATTAGAAAACCTGGAAAAATAAAATGGGTTCTTTGCTTTGACCTGCAAAGAAACTATCTTTCTGAAGAGGACATTCCATTATCTAAGGGCTTCTTGGCATCCATTCACAGCACTTCAAGATAGGAAAATGCATAAATGACTTTATGTTTTGGGTAACGGCATCGTGGAAGAAGGTTTTTCTTGATCCTCTTTGACCCCTCTCTCAAACCAGCGGTATGGCACAACATAGGAGAACAAACCCATCAGGACCAGATTCAGCAGTCCATCTGCATCTAAAAGACAAAGGCCACTTTTTCAAAGACATTAAAGTCCACATTTTGGACAGAGAGAACTGCTGGTTTGAGACAGGGGTCAAAGAGGCCATCTTTGTAAAACTGAACAGCCCTCTTTCAACAGAGGGGGAGAGATATGACATCATCTATCTTCAGTCTACAACAGGGGTCCCCAACCCCCAGTCTGTGAACCAGTACCGGGCCACGGCATACCAGCAACCGATCTGCACAAACAAGCAAAGCCCCATCTGTGGGATGCAGGCAGCAGAGAAAACCACACACCCTCCAGTCTGCGGAAAAACCTCTCTCCATGGAACTGGTCCCTGGTGCCCAAAAGGTTGGGGACCTCTGGTCTACAACACTGTCCTTTCAACAGTTCCAAGAAGGCTCCACATCCATTTGCACTACTCCGGTGGCAGATAAGCCTCCAGGTGGCATCAATAACTCGCTAAAAGAATGCAAATGATCAGCTGTCTGCAAGGAGTATAAATCCTTCCATCCAGTCAGAGCTGAAGAAGCTTCTTGGTTAAGAAGTGAAACGTCTTCAAAGAGAAAAAAAGAAAGTCCAGTTGCCTCATGAAAAAGCACTTTTGGGATATCCCGGGACACGTATATTTGCCTTCATCCTGCGTAGTTTCTCTTTACCACGTCTTATACTTAACAAAATCAAGAAGGGGACATTATTTTGAGATTTCTTTCCTTGCATTTCCCTCCCCCCCCACCCTTAATGATTCATTGCTCCCTTTCCTCTTCCCAAGGCCATATCTACATTATTTCACATCTGGATTCTCTCTAGGTCACAGGATAGGAGAGTGCGAAACATTTCATTTGATCTATTGAACTCACATTGCAAATCCCATAGGAAGCATGAAAGTACTGTTTCAAGGGCAGAAAAGGTTCCGGGCAGCAGTTTTTGTGCTGGGAACAGACCGTAAATAACAGTTTTGTGCTGCAAATGGGACTTTAGGGAAATGTCATGCTCAGAATGGTTTGACACACAATGATTTTACGCCCTGCTATTCAAGAAATAGTGGCTTTCTTGGCACGGACTTTTGCAATAGGTGAAGAGCTATGGCACCAATTTGTATGCTTTCTTACCCACTGGGACAACGTTTCTCAAGCTTGGCAACTTTAAAGAGGTGTTGACTTCTGTTCCTGAATTTTCTGTGATGGCTGGGTATTCAGGAATACATTCCGTACACCCACAAATTCTGGAGGCAACTTGTTCCACTGATTAATTGTTCTAACTGTCAGGAAACCATCCTTTTTTAGCCAGTGAAGCCTTTGGAGGATATCAGGAGACAGAAAGCTACACATAGCTTTGTGGCAGATAAACCTAGCAAATTAACTTTTTTTTTTTTGGTCACGCTTTGAAGACCTGGGTCTTCCTTTTTCCATACTGGAGAATCATCATGGTCTAATGTGGGACTTGGGGGCCAGGAAGACTCATAGTCAGGTTCAACCTCAGCCATGGAAGCTGGTAGCCCTTCAAGGTGAGGGACAAGAAGCACAAATCAAGGCAACCTTTATTGTGAAGTCGCAGTAGCAAAATCTTTTTTTTTTAATTTTTATTTTTAACCAACAAGACAAAACAAAACAGAGTAAAACATAACACACATGCACACACAATATATACTCCTTTTTTTACAGCAATTACATAACAATAATCCATTATTTACATTTCCCCCTTATTCTTCTTTAGAATATTTGTCCTTATAGCCCCGTTATTTCTTATTTACATTTTTCTTCCTTCATGATCTGCTTCTTACTAAGAATAATTCATATTATTATGATACATTATTATACACATATTTTCACTTTTGACCTTTCCATATTTATTCTCCTCTATTATTTCTAGTCTCCAACCAGACGTACAACTTGTTTCATACTATATAATACTCTGTGTCTTCCTTTTCTTTTATCTCTTTTGTTAATTTGTCCATCTCAGCACAGTCCAGGATTTTTCTTATCACTTCTTCCTCTGATGGTATATTCTCATTTTTCCAGCACTGTGCATATGCTATTCTTGCCGCCGTTATTATATGTAAAATTAAGTACCATATTTCTTTACTATATTTTCTATTTAAAATACCCAACAAAAAGATCTCTGGTTTCCAGTCTACGGGTTGGTCTATTAGCAGACTAGCAAAATCTTGCAAGTCTGAAAGCATTTGTCCCCTTCTTCACCTTTGCTTTCCAGAAAACCAGGGAAGTTTCCTTCTACTTTGTGCATGATGGTTGTCCAGGCTGAGGCTCTTCCTCCTACATTCCCAGATACCATTACAGAAGCTCATAAGGGGTTTTTGGGCCAGTTGCTCTTGCTCAGCCCAATTACACCATAGGATTATTGTGGGGAGAAATTGGGGGAAGGAGGATTATATAATGTACAGGTAGTCCTCAACTTACAAACATTTGTTTTGTGATCCTTCAGAGTTACAACAGCACTGGGAAAAAAAGTGACTTATGATCATTTTTCACACTTAACGACCGTCGCAGCCTCCCCAGGGTCACGTGATCCAAATTTGGACGTTTGGCGACTGGCATGTGTTTATGAAGTTTGCAGTGTCCCGGGATCGCGTGATCACCGTCTGCGACCTTCTGACAAACAAAGTCAATGGAGAAACCAGACTCAACTTAACAACCGTGTTGCTAACTTAACAACTGCAGCGATTCACTTAACTGTAGCAAGAAAGGTCGTAAAATGGGGCAAAACTCACTTAACCACTGTTCCACTTACCAACAGAAATGTTGGGACTCAGTTATGATTGTAAGTCAAGGACTACCTGTATTTCATTCCCTTAAGAGTCTGGAGGAGAGGTGGGGTATTACCCTAACTCAGTTCCAATGCAGGCACACGTCCAGCCACATCTGCTTAATGCATTGAACACTGTCCCTGCTTCTCCTCCCCATCTCCTTCCCCCTGGTCTTGCTTTAATCTGGCAACCATTTGCTTTTGCCTTTTCAAAAGTCCAATTGTTTGCAATGCTCCCCTCTCGGCTCTGGTGCTCTGGAGTCCATAACAAGCTGCCTTTTTACAAACCAGAATTGGGAGGGAGGGGCCTTCCTCAGCCACTTTCCAGATGGCAAGGTTCTCTTCCTAACACCATTATCTTGATCTAATATTCCCAGTGAACAGACGGCAGCGCAGGTTCTTCTCAGCCTTTTTTTTTTATAAATTTAAAATGTAACTGAGTTTGACTGATTGTACAGAAGTGTCTTAAAGGATATTTGCACCAGAACTTGACAATGAACACTAGCCCTCTAGGCCCATCATCAATAGCACCTAGAGTTGCCAAAATTAAATAATGGTTAATTAAAAACATCAGGATTGTTGAAATTTATGACATTTCATAGCACCGATAGGATTTCAGTTAAGCATATGAAAAATCTTAGATTAGGACTTTTTTCTGACATTTGGGTGAGCTTGTGAGATTTTGGTCCTGTATATTTTTGGGAGGTACCCACACTATTGTAAGATTGTGAACTGTAGTGCTCCCTAGAATAGAATAGAATAGAATAGAATAGAATAGAATAGAATAGAATAGAATAGAATAGAATAGAATAGAGTTGGAAGGGACTTTGGAGGTCTTCTAGTCCAGCCCCCTGCTCAAGCGGAGAACCTATACCCATGGTGGCGAACTTATGGCACGTGTGCCACAGGTGGCACGCAGAGCCCCCTCTGTGGGCATGTGTGCCATTGCCTCAGTCCTAGGCCTTCAGCTGGGTTTTATAAAATCTTTTCGCTTTAGGCCTCCGCCACCATGTGCAAAAAAAAAAAGGTTCAACCAATTTCAACTTCTCGCAGGAAAAAAAAAGATCTCGCAAAGTTGGAATCAATTGATTGAACTTTTTAATCCCACCCAGTCTGCGGTTACCATTGCAACCATGCTCACCCAATGGGCCATGTCCAACCAATGGGCCACGCCCAGCCAGACCTAACGATACATAAGTGGGTTTTAAGTTGCAGTTTGGGCACTCGGTCTCTAAAAGTTTCGCCATCACTGACTATACCATCTCAGACAAGTGACTGTCTAGCCTCTTCTTAAAAACTTCCAGTGATGGAGCGCCCACGATTTCTGGAGGCAAGCTGTTCCACTGGTTAATTGTCCTCACTGTTAGGAAGTTTCTCCTTAACTCCAGGCTGCTTCTCTCTTCGATTAGTTTCCAACCATTATTTCTTGTCCTGCCCTCTGGTGCTTTGGAGAATAGTTTGATCCCCTCTTCTTTCTGGCGGCTCCTCAAATACTGAAATACTGCTATCACATCACCCGTGTTTTATTTTCTTTAGACTAGCCAAACCTAAGTCCTGCAGCCATCCTTCATATGTTTTAGTCTCCAGGCCTTTGATCATCTTAGTTGCTCTTCTCTGAACTTTTTCCAAAGTCTTAACATCTTTTTTGTAGTATGGTGATCAACATTGGTTGTAGTATTCCAGGTGTGGTCTCACTAGGGTTTTATAAAGTGGTACTAATACTTTGTGTGATCTCGATTCTATGCCTTTGTTTATACAACCCAGGATTGTATTATCTTTTTTGGATGTTGCTGCACACGAGGTGGCGCAGCAGTTAGGGTGCAGTGTTGCAGGCCACTTTAGCTGACTGTGTTCAGCAGGTCAGCGGTTCAAATCTCACCAGCTCAAGGCTGACTCAGCCTTCCATCCTTCCGAGGTAGGTACAATGAGGACCCAGATTGTTGGGGGCAATGTAAATATATATATATATATATATACACATTGCTTACTGGTATACACCACTTAGAGAGTGCTTGCACTTAAAGCGGTATATAAGTCAAATAAATAAATAAATAAATATTCAAGTGATCATCCACTAGGACTCCAGGGTCCCTCTCACAGTTACTGTTTTTGAGACAGGTCTCGCCTTAACTGTACTTATACCTTTGATTTTTCCTGCCTAAATGTAAAACTTCGCTTTTCTCCCCATTAAAATTCATTTTGTTGGGTAGGGCCCATTGTTGCCAATTCCTAATTTACTTCGACTGCAACATTGAATGTTGGTTATGGTTTCTGATAAAAAGATATAAAAATAATCTTTCTTTTCACCAAAGAGTACAGCTGCAAGCTTCGTACAAGTGCTCCTTAGTTCCTCTACCCCCTTAAATCAAATGAATAATTAGCCATTTTGATTTGCTACCTTGCAGGGCTACATGGAAACAACAGGAAAGACCATCATCTATGATTCTTTGATGATCCAGCCGAACAGTGCAGTATGTAGAGACCTCCTGTTTGACCAGCATAAGGAGCACCTCTACATCATGACTCAGTCAATGGTGAGAATAGACGAGGATCTGCTGATGGAGATGAGAAAGCATCATATGATGATGAGAGCTTATGCACCGGAGACAAATTCCTTGTGTGTCCAATCACACTTGGCCAATAAAGAATTCTATTCTATTCTATTCTATTCTATTCTATTCTATTCTATTCTATTCTATTCTATTCTATTCTATTCTATTCCTGTGGTGGCAAACCTATGGCACGCGTGCCACTGGTGGCACGCAGAGCCCTCTCTGTGGGCGCACGTGCCATCGCCCCAGTCCTAGGCCTTCAGCTGAGTTTTATAAAACCTTTTCGCTTTAGACCTCCACCACTGTGTGCAAAAAAAAAAAGGTTCAATCAATCAATTTCAACTTCTTGCGGGAAAAGAAAATCTCGCAAAGTTGGAATTGATTGAATTTTTTAGTCCCACCCAGTCTGCCGTTACCACCGCAGCCACGCCCACCCAATTGGCCACACCCATCTAATGGGCCACGACCACCCACGATACATAAGTGGGTTTTGGGTTCCAGTTTGGGCACTCGGTCTCTAAAAGGTTCGCCATCACTGTTCTATTCTATTCTATTCTATTCTATTCTATTCTATTCTATTCTATTCTATTCTATTCTATTCTATTCTATTCTATTCTACCCCATCCCATCCTATATTTTATATATGCTAAATCAGTGAGTAGAAGATACCAATAGTGTCCAAACTGAATCCCCAACTAATGTATCCCACCTCAGATCTTAACAAAAACATTGCAGACAAAAAAATATTCTCTGCATCTAAATATTTACAGATACAATCCATTTTTTTATCCATACCTAAGAATATATATGGTAGGACTATAATAGGACTTAGTTCCAGGCAAACATATATAGGATTATGCTGTCCAGGGAGGGGCACAGATGTGCATCAATATTAGGACATAATTCCCTTTTAAATGCTACAAGATTGGCTCCTGAAGAAAATGGAAATCATGAGACTATGCGTTCTATTTCTGCCTTAAGCATGAAAAACCAGCTGGATGACTTTGGGCCAGTTTCTCTCTTAGTTCAACCCACCTCACTGGGCTGTTGTGAAGAAAATAGTAGTAGGAAGGAATATCAGCTATGTTTGCTGCCTCAAATTATTTCTAAAGTAATAAAGGCAGACTAAAAATGTAATAAGAGTTTTTTAAAAATCCAATATACAAAACAGTATTCAAAATATTAGAGGTGTGCTGAATGGTTTGGAATGGATGAAATCTTTATGATCTTGCATCATTTGGACTTTCAGCCACATTTGGTGATTCAATGTATTTTTCATCCTGTGTTCCCCAAAGGAGAGATTGTTCTGACACTCTTATACTATGGTGATTTTCTTTGAGCTATTGGTGTCGTAAAGCAGGGTTGGACAACTACGGCCCAGCTGGCTCAGGAATTCTGGGAGTTGAAGTCCACAGGTCATAAAGGGGCCGTAGTTACCCAACCCTATAGTAAAGGATGAAAAATACGCATCCATGAATAAATATAACAAATATCATAATATCCAGATGGTTGTTGAATATTGGAAGCCCCTGTGCCAGAAGCAAAGGCTGTGTATTAATTTAATTTGACCTACGGAGTTTCATTTCATTTTGAAATAAAATTGAAAATAAAGCCACCAATGTAGTACAAGATCTCAAGGGAAATAAAGCAACATAGAAATAAGATTTACAAACCTTAGCATAAGGTTTTGTGGAACAGCTGAAGAAAATCAACTTAAGGAATTGATTGGTCCAGTATATGGCATATCTAAGGCATGCACATGTGTGTGCCCATAGGATAAAAAAAGAGTCTATATTTAATTAGAATTTGATCAATAGTCTTACAGAAACATCATTGTGGAAATGAATGAGAACCATTTATTTGACAGTAAGTATTTGGTACTCTCTTTTAAACAAGTGATGTTCTTGCTTGCAGCTTTAACTACATTTAAATATAATCATGGCCTCTCAGATGTTATTAGCCCACTGTTGTTTGGATGGTTGCTATGGAAACTTCAAATCATATACCTTTGCTACATTTAAAGTGGTATTTACTCAGGAAATAAGAGCATTAAGCTCAAAGTGAAATAAAGATGTAATCGTAAAATGGCTATGCGATTTAGAGAAGGGACCAGTCTCATAAACATACTTTCCTTTAATTTATCTCTCATCTTGTTATCTGCTTTTTCCCAAGAACTCCAGGACTTAAGACTGATTAAGTAACTATATTTACAAATGGGCATGCATGTAGGGTAGGCATTAAAATAGCACGGATGGACTGCAGTCCATTTATTTGCAAGTCAGTCCTATCGGAGTAAATACACTGTCAGACTTTGCAGACTCACAAAAATCCAGAACCTCTAATAAGTAATTGTTACCGACAGAGTTCAAAAGCCATAGCCTAAGATTTCAAGAACAAGCTCTCTATGTAGAAACCATCATTAAATCCACTTGTGCCTCTTTCACCTTCCCACGCTAAGTAAGGCCATCTTGGCCTTTCTTTTGACAGGGCTGGCCAGTTTTGTCTGACCTTTGATTTTGCAGTGGTCAAATTTGTTCCGGTGTAATTTTCCTCTGGTGTGGGCGAGATAAAACTCTCACTCTTGTCTGCAGTAGACAATGGGGCCGTGCAAGGCTTTGCATTCAGCTCCAAAACTGCTTTGGAAAATGAGGGATGCTTGTGTAGGTCTAGTCTGCATTTTTCAAAAAGTTGTTGTGTCTTTCCCTCAAATGAGGCATCTCCCTCTCCAGCTGCTGCGTGATCTTGGGAAAGACCCAGATGCTTTAAAGAGTTATAGAAAGGTGCTGAGTTTGAACTCATGAACGTTCCTAAGCACATTTCCAGGAGTCAGTTCAAAGGGCCCCATTTCATAGCATTCAAACGAGAGCTTTTTAGCTTTTTAATGAGCTTTTTAATTATAAAAAATGGTTCAGACAATACTGTACTCCAGCCAAATAATAAGATAATTGGGTGTAATAAACCTAGCAGATGAAATTGTCCTCTACATTGCTGTTATCTAAGCGTCTCCCCCAGCCTGGTGCCATTGATCACTTTCTGTTTTTTTTATGAGCTGTCCATCAGATTTCTCATTAAGAAGCTCTGTATCCAAGCCAATTGGGAATTTCAACCTTGAAATCAATTAGAGACCAACAGGTTTCATCAGAGCCTGTCTCATACCCCCACTCACTTTGCGAGTACTCTTCCTTCCTGTCTATTGCTGTACTTTTTTGGATCTTTGATAATTTTCCCACCCAGGGCAAACAGCGACAGAATTGGGCAGGCCTGGATATATGCTGTATCATTTAAACTAAGGCTGTTGTGTTGAGTCAGAAACACCTAGGTCAGGGGTAGGCAACCTTGGCTCTTTTATGACTCGTGGACTTCAACTCCCAGAATTCCTGAGCCAGAGCCTTTTGATATGGTAATAATACGCCTTTCGTTATAAAAACAGGAACTATCCCCAAACCACATCTTTAATATGTGATTTTTGAACATTTAGACACAGATATGAATCTTTTCTTACTTTTAACAATGACAAAAATCTGCTTCTGCTTCTAAAATGGAAGGAATTATAAGTAGTCCTCAGCTTATAAACCACTATTGGGATCAGACTTTTGGTTGCTAAGTGATGGGTTCATTAAGTGAGTCATCATGTGACTAGACCAGTGGTGGGGTTCAGCCAGTTCGCACCAGTTTGGCAGAACCGGTAGCTAATTTTTTGTTGTCCAGGCCCAGAATGGACTTCTGGAAGCGGCATCCACACAGAGAACCGGTTGTTCACATATTTGAATCCCACCACTGGACTAGGCCCCACTTTATGAGCATTTCTACTGTGACTGTTAAGCAAATCCCATAGTTGTTAAGCAAACTGACTTTATTTGTCAGAAGCCAGTTGGGAAGGTAGCAAACTAGAATCACATGACTGTAAGAAACTGGAAACCATTGTAAATAGGAGCTAGTTGCTAAGTGCCTAAATTGTGAACATGTGATTGTGGAGGTGGGCAACAGTCATAACTTAGAGAATGGTCATAAGTCACTTTTCCGTGGCTGTTGTAACTTTGAACTGATGTTAAAGAAACAGTCATAACCTGGGGATTATCTGTACACAAAAACAGTGATACATTATCAAATAAATTGATTAAATTATCTTCCCCTCCACTTCTTCAAACGTTAAGTGTTGAGATTAAAGGAAATTAAGGAATCATTGCCCTTCTCCCCAGGTTAATCGAGAGATATAGACTCTTAATTTGGAAGGTGCTTGGGTTTCTAAACTGATTAGGGAATTTCTGGCTGAATTTTCTGCTCAGCCATGAAGGTCAGTGACTCCCTGTTTCCAAAAACTGTTGTGGGATTGAATGAGGAGAGACCTGCTCTGTGCGTTGTCTTAAGTTCCTAAAAGAATGCTGGCATAGAAATGCTAATGTGACAGCACACCAAATTCTGTTCTCTGCTTCTCTCTTCCAGTTGGCCAAAATCCCCATCTTTAAATGTTCCCAGTTCTCCGATTGCAAGTCCTGTTTGGCAATGAAAGACCCATATTGTGGTTGGTGTGTTCTTCAAGGAAAGTAAGATTTCATTCAATTTATATCCAACTGCTTTCATATGGGACATCTCTGCTAGCTTCCAGAAATTAACACAACACTGTCCAGAGGGCAAAGTAGATGCAATCCTAAGATTTTTTTCCCCAAAAAGTTTTGCTATATCTTTGTGCTGAATGATTGTAAAGAAGTCCTTCTGGGGTACCAATGAGGATTTTGCAAAATCCTTTGTTCACATGCAGTAGTAGTCCTGAATTCATATACAATGCATGTGGAAGTTCATGTAAACTGTAATTTAAGAAGCTGGTTATAAAGTCCCTGTAAATCCTAAACATTTGTTCCATAATAGGCTTGGCAGGACATCCTTCTTACAATTTAGAAAAAAAATTGATTAAAACTCCTTGTTAAGCAATACATTATCTACTTCTGGAGAATATCTGAGGTTCCCAGACAAATTCATTGATTACATCTGTTCCTAGGATTTGGTAATTATGAGTAAATTAACTAAACAGATTCTAAATGGGAAAGAAGAATCACTTCCAAGAGCCCATTATCTGTTGTTTCGCACATTGGTGCAAACAAATGTTACCAGGCAAGAAACATAAAAGGAAATTTATTGAAAATGGTGTTCCATTGATATTTCCCAGTATTTTCTGAGCACTGTTTGGAGAATTAGGGTGCAAGGAAATTTCTAAAAGTTTTTTAAAAGGAAGCAGAAAAGTGTAATAACTTTTTTTGTCTTGTTTTCTGAGACATATTTTTGTTTCTATGTTATTTGCATTATAGGCAATATAAATAATAAATAAGCTTTCTCTTACCTTGTGAACATTTTTTAATTGCTGGTTTCTGTGAGGGATCAAAAACATTATAGAGGATTCGGCTTTGGAACTGAGGTACAGTGCTAGAGGTTAGGGAGTTTAAATTAAATTAAATTAAATTAAACCAGTTTGCAGAGCATCCTCATCTGATTATTCCATAAGGCAGTGTTTCACAATCTTGGCAACTTTAAGATGTCTGGACTTCAACTTGTTCAAACATCCTTCTCATCTTTTTCTGTTACCTTCTCCTATTGGTATTCTATGATTATATTACTTTATTGTTTGTATGAGCTTATAAATGCGAGACAAAATCCTTATGTGTCTAATCACACTTGGCTAATATTTTATTTTATTCTGTTCTGTTCTATATTCTCTGTTTTGTTCTATTCTGGATGAGAAGTGAAACATCTTCAAGGAAAAATAAAGTCCAGTTGCCTTTTGTAAAAGCACTTTTGGTATTCTTAAAGTTGCTAAGGTTGAGCAGCATTTATTATTTTCCCTATGCAGAAAGTATATTTTCTGGGAACAGCATGGAGGTTTCCAGGCAATCCCATATAATCGCCTCATTCAAGAGTCTCGTTGCTCTGCCTTTATCTGTGTCTCTGCAGGTGTAGCCGTCACTCCGAATGCACCAGTTTCCGTGGGAAAGAGCAGTGGCTGTGGGGCTTTCATTCTGCCCAGCAGTGTCTAACCATCCTGTCTCTGAGCCCCACCAGCATCAGCAGGGGAGAACAGAAAAACGTGAGCTCTGATCCGTCACATTTCCCTTTGAAGGCAGAGACGCCATCATGAGATGGTTCCTCACCCTCCAGTGACACTAAAAACCTGAGTGGCACAAACATCTTTTACAGGAAGAGAAAACATGGAGTCTATTTGTGCTCTAGCTATTGTTGCAAAATGTTAAATGGGATAACAGTTGGAATAAAAAAAAACTGGTCAGAATAGATGGATGTAATACAAGCATAGTGTGGGTCAAGAGAGAAGAGGGGGAATGCACTAATAGGCAAAAGACACAGATTGTGTCGAACAGTGGATCACTTCAATATTGTTAGGTAGCAGCTCCCAGAATTTCAGCCAACAATTCTTTCCAACCCCTTAGGAAAATGTTAGGGATTGAATCTTGAATCTTCTGGATGTAATCATGTTATTTACCACTGAACAACAATTTTATGTTCTGTCCCTCTAACTCTGCCTATATATCGGAAGTTAGATCCTAAATCTTCCTTGTTACAATTCAGTTGTCTTCAGAGCTTTCAGTTGTGATGGAAATAGAAGTATCCCTCATATAGGTCAGCAGAGAGCAATAAAAAGCATTGCTGGGTCCTTGGTGATCTCTGAGCCTGGTTGTTTTCTTCCAAAAGTTTCATTACCCAAAATAGATAAAAGCAATGAGCATGGCTTTGACATATCCCACTCTGGAAACAGGACCCAATGTTGGTACTGATTGTGAAGGTTGATTCTGATTTAAGAAATAAAAGAATCCAAGAACACAGTGTAGTAATGTTCAGTGACTGCCCAGAATTCATGAGTTCAGAACTTCGGATGCCCAGAGGTTTTGATTCAGGAACATACTGCAAGAGGTTAGCGCCAGTCCAGTGCCTGGATGAAAGCTCAATCTGGGTTGGATATTTAAGTAGTTGGCTAAATTCTTGGTCTTTCACTTCGTTTGTACAGCTTGCAGAGACCTTCTTAGGTGAATGCAGTATGGGAGAACCAAATCCAAGTCATGTTATTCTTTGCCTTCAGAACAAGTAGAAAGCTTTAGTCCTCCTAGGTCCGTGGTGGCGAACCTAGGGCAGACGTGCCACAGGTGGCACGCAGAGCCCTCCTTGTGGGCACATGCGCCATCGCCCCAGTCCTAGGCCTTCAGCTGGGTTTTATAAAATCTTTTCACTTTAGGCCTTCACCGCTGTGTGCAAAAAAAAAAAAAAAAAAAGTTCAATCAATCAATTTCAACTTCTTGTGGGGAAAAAAAAGTTCTCGCAAAGTTGGAATTGATTGATTGAACTTTTTAGTCCCACCCAGTCTGCCGTATCACCGCAGCCATGCCCACCTAATGGACCACACCCACCCAAAGGGCCACGCCCACCCAGCACCCGACGATACATAAGTGGGTTTTGGGTTGTAGTTCGGGCACTCGGTCTCTAAAAGGTTCGCCATTACTGTCCTAAGTAATCCCATATGAGAACGAACTTCTTTTTAAGTGCCAGAGGGCCAGTCTATTCTACTCTTGTTCTTCCATCATGCCAGTTTTTGTGGAATAAATAGACAAAAATCCTGTGTTCCTTTGACAGTCTAAACTGGCCTTCCTCAACTTGGAAATGAATAAGATGATTAGAGAGGGCAGATTCAACTCAATAGCAAATTAGTAAATGGATATAATTGTAGCAAATTACATTTTGACAGAATGTCTTCACGCAAATGCTTAATCTGGTTACTAAATTAATCTATTTGGAAGAATCAAATAACACAATAAGCAGAAAATAAACAAACGTTATTCCCACCCAACTTTACACAATGTGCAAACACTATATATATAAAATCGACTTAATCAAGGACATTGTGCAATTACAGCCAAAATTTAACCTTTTTAAATTCACTGTTCACAAAGAGCACCATTATGCTTCATATATGACCTATTTTCAGCTTAGTTGACCAACATCATATTTTACAAGAATGTTTGGAGAGGCCTGGATGTCACTTCTCGATAAAGAGAAGTATTGTCAGTTTACATAGATTTAAACTTAGGTCTCCAACTGACTTATGAGAGCTCCTATCCCCACCGTGTAGGAGATGACCAGGTTGACCTAAGGGATGGGTCAAACGCATCATCAGTCTGTAGTCCTACATCCCCCAAAGCCCCCCCCCCCAAAGTCTGTTGACTCTTATCTGGCATCAATTTACCTTGAGTAGATCAGATTCTTATGTATGGGTTACATGGAGTAAACTTGCAGTGTTTTTGAACTCTCTTCTGGCTCCTGACAAACAAATCTGTTTTTTCTGCATTCTCCCTCATTCGTTTTCAGAAGGGAAGAGTGTGCTAATTACAGAAGAATCTTACTTAGGAAGAGCAACTGTTCTAATCTGTCTGCTCTGTGATTGACAGATATTCCTGACTTTCTCGGACTTGCCAGCCCTACAGAATGGAGAGTCTTATTCGTGCTTCTTTGGAGAATATAAGAGCCCAGCTATACTGATGGGTTCAGGCATTATGTGTCCTTCACCAGATCCCAACCATGCCCCAAGTTTGAACACTGGGACAGGTGAGTGACAAGCACAGTGGGATCTACATGTTGGAAATATAACATGTTATATTTATATTATTATATAAGAATAATATAATATTATATTATAATATTATATTATTATATAAGAATAATATAATATAATATTATATAAGAATAATCAAGCCGCTGTGCAAGAATGAAACAGCAAGCAGTTTGCTTGTAATGAAGCCAGCTGGTTCTTAAGTTTGACGGTATGAGATACAGGGCTAGAGTGGACTGCCTTTTTCAGTCTCAAGGCCATATCGTTTCATTCTGCCTTGCTTCGAAACTGGGAAGCTGTGAGACGAATAACTAATGACATTACCAGAATGATTGAGGGTGAAATTGTGGCTTGGTATTTCTGCAACAGGTTGTTCCCTAAGTTCCTAAAAACAGGAGATAAAAAATGTACTTGATGTTTAATTTATGCAGGTAACAGCTTAAAATTTGCCAATGTTCAAAAAGGTCCACAAATACCCATCCAACCATTCTAAGGGTCACATATGAAGCCTAGGCATCCGATAGACTTCCCCCACTGATCTAGGAGAAGATAAGAGGCCCACTGTAGATTTTCTATAGCCTGATTCATCTTCAAGCTTAGGTAAGTGGTGGCCTGCAAGTAGGTTACATTCAAAGAGAGAGGGAGAGAGGGAGAGGGAGAGAGGGAGAGGGAGAGAGAGAGAGAATGGAGAATGGAGATCCTCCCCCCCACCACATATTTTGTTTTTATGTCCCACCTAATAACAGGCAGTCCTCAACATATGATTGCAATGGACCCTGCCCATTTCGATCATAAATCATAACAGTAGTAAAACTAGTCAGTCATGTGACCAACCTGATTTAGTAAGCTTTTTTGAGGCAGTCATTAAGTGGACACTGCAGTTGTGAAGCAAAAATGCATGGTTCACTAGAGGTGTAGTGTTGCCAAAAGCCGGAAGTGTCAGTTTTCAGTAAAATAGTTGTAAAACCCTGTGATGTGACCACGGGATGCTGCAAACAGACATAAATGTGGCCATGTTGCTGGGTGCCTAAAGTTTGGTCATAAGTAGCCCCAAGCCAGGTCCGTTGTAAATGGTTGCTAGGCAACCGGTCGTGAGTCAAGGATTACAGTACCTGTAATCTTTCCTGTTTATGTCTAAAGCATAGACAGAAGAAACAAAAAATATTAATGTGTAAGTCTCTAAGACTGGAAATACAAAAATTCCAGCTGCAGTTGCTGTTTGCTGTGGGATCATGTTTGAAGCCTGCCTGATTTCCATTTTCAGACCACATCACCATTCAGCTGGAGGTGCGCTTCCACGACATCTTCATTGCCTCAACAACTTTCTCCTTTTATGACTGTTCTGCGGTGGCTTCCCTGAGGAGATCTGCACCGTATGTCCATGAAGAGACCTTTCCTTTCCCCAGATGCCTTTTTTCCACAATTTGCATTCTCACTTTGATTTGTTGGGTCTACTCAACAGCTGTCCTGTTCTTGTTCTTAGGTGCCAGGGATGTGTGAGCAGCCATTGGGGCTGCAATTGGTGCGTCCATCAACACCTCTGCACACACAAAACTGTCTGTGAAGATGGGTCCATCATCTACAATAAGAAGGTAGGTTTTTCGGAGGTGTTTTAAATCACAAAACTGTGTCTCACTTATTTTGGCCCCATCACGTGGGGGATTTCACAAAGCAATTGCGTTGGGTAGAATTAGCGGTAACAGGAAACCAGGCCACCAAAGAACATGATGGCTGGACACCATCAAAGCAGTGCACAATCGGAAGACATGGAGAGACCTGGCCCATAGAATCGCCAAAAATCAGACATGTCTGAATGGATAACATCATCATCAACAACATCAGTCTTCTAGGAGAACGATGACAGTGAGGGATTCGTGAATACATGTGCGTGAGCATGTGTACATATTTAATGTGAAGCCCTAGATCAGGGGTAGGCAACCTTGGCTCTTTTATGACTCAGGAATTCTGGGAGTTGAAGTCCGCGAGTCATAAAAGAGCCAAGGTTGCATACCCCTGCCCTAGATCCAAATTGCAATAAAAACACTGGGAATGAAAAGATAGCTTGTTCCTAGCCTATAACAATCTTAGCTCAGGTGGACCATCGGTCTGGTTCAGAATATGAGACCTTCACAGAGACTTGAATACTTCTGGGCACTTTTCAAGTAAACCTGAGAACCAGTGGGTTGTTACTTATGTATAATCCATCTTTTTAGAATTGCTTTCTGAAGTCAGAAATACATTAATTTTCGTGCCTGGATATCGCTGACCACCACTACCGCTCCCAACTGCACAAGAATTGTTCACGTGTTTTAAAAAATGGTATTACATAATACACTAGTTACACTAAAATGCATTTCAGGCTTTGGTATTACAGAAGCCTACCTATTATCTTAGCGCATCCTGTGGCTCACACTATCACATCACATCCTAACGTGGTTTATTCGTTTGGTGACGGCATTCAACATGAACACAGCAACAGTATAACTAAGCTGGTTTTGTGATTTAGCATGTTGTATGAACTCAACCACAGAGTGTGGCCTCCTTCTGATCCTGTTTTTTTTTCTTCTTCCCAGCACTGACTAGTTGTTTCTTCTCTGTTCCCTTTTGCTTCTCCAGACTCAAATACTGGACTCCAGCCCATTCCCTTCCTCAGCCACTCCAAATACAACACAGTCATCTTTGCCAATTTTGGCCACTGAACCCCCTACACACTCAGAAACACCAGGGACCACTTCCAGGCCTGTTCCCACCACCGTTCCCATGATCTACACCACCCTGCCAGCCACTTCTAGCCTGACTACTTTGAAGCCTGAAACCCTTACTTTCACAGAGGCACCTCCATCAACCGCAAGTACTGTTACTTTGCTGGAGACAACCTGGGATTCTCTGACATTGCCTCCCACTGAAGTGCCCACTACTGCGACTGTTGGTCCTACCTCAGAACATCTCTCCAGCAGCCAGATGGAGATACTTTCTTCCACAGTGTATCCTACCTCAGAACCAGCTACGGATCCAGAAGATGGCTCTACGGATTCTTCTGCTGCCATGTATAGCACATATAGCACACCCCAGCCTGTTCTGGAGGGAAAGACTCCTTTCCTTGAAGCTGAAGGTTCCTTCGCCCCATCTGCTGCCCCTACGTCTTCTCCCCTAAGTCCTCTCACCCCTAACCAGACTGGAAGCCCTTCCACATCTACTAGTGTACCACCAGTTGACTTGGAGACTGAGCCTCCCATTTTGGAGTTGCCCTATCCGACAGACCTTCCAAAATGGCTTCCTCCTGAAGACATCACAGAATCCCAGGAGAGTGAGGAATGGATGGTTTCGCTACCACCGGAAAACGACACCTCCTCTTTCTCTGCGTCCATCCTTCTCTCGGGTGATGGAGACTCCTCTGAGAGTGACATCTCTGATTTTCCTCGAATTCTGAACCCAGCACTAGATTATCAATATGATGCACCTGGATTTCTGGATTTGGTAAGGCCTCATACTTCACTTCAGAACACTACAGATGTTGTTGTGTGTCATTGATGGTTGGTAGGCTGGTTTACTCTGCATACACGCACAGGCATATATGTGTACAAGTAGTCCTCAACTTACAGCCATTTGTTTAGTGACCGTTCGAAGTCACAAATGAAAAAAGTGACTTATGACCGTTTTTCACACTTACCAATCATTGCAGCATCCCCATGGTCATATGGTCAAAATTCAGATGCTTGGCAACTGGTTGTGTCAAGCGCCGGGGAAATCAGGAGATTCGGGCAGTTCATATGAGTGTAAAGATTTATTGCAAACTTAAGTAGTTTAATCTTGGTGCAGTTACTTCAATTTTTCTGCAAGATACGTCTGAGGGAAAAGAGAAACCCTAAGCCAGGGGTAGGCAACCTTGGCTCTTTTATGACTCGTGGACTTCAACTCCCAGAATTGATGAGCCAGCATGGCTCAGCTTGGAAACCTCTCCCTTTCCCCTCAGCATGGCTGGCTCAGGAATTCTGGGAGTTGAAGTCCACGAGTCATAAAGGAACCAAGGTTGCCTACCCCTGCCCTAAACCATGAAGTTGTTTTCAACTCCTAGCAACCATATAGATTAGTGATGGCAAAACTTTTAGAGACTGTGCCCAAACCGCAACCTCAAACCCACTTATTTATCGCAAAGTGCCAGGGCCGCATCAGCATTGTTGTGCCCTTGGGGGGCATGGGGGCGTGGCCCGCTGGGTGGGCATGGCCCGCTGGATGGGCATGGCTGCGGTTGTCACGGCAGACTGGGTGGGCATGGCTGGGGTAGGCATGGCCACCTCGATGTTGCTCATGGAGGGGACGCCTGCGGGGGGCTGGGTAGGGTTGGGGGTGATCCAGGGGGTCTCTGGCGGGTGGGGCAGTGAGCAGGAGGCCCAGCATAGATGGGGGAGAAGGCACGCAATCCTAGTTGGGACTGGGGGGCCATGGTGCTGATGGGGATCCGGCTTTCCCTGCTCGGGGTGGCCTTTGGCTTGCTGGATGTGGGCGTGCTCTACCACCTCTACTCGATCTTGCTATCTGGCCTCTTCGCCTCCTTTGTGCCTGGTGGGGCTGCCATTCTGGGCAGCGGCAGCAGCCTAATGGACCTGCGCAAGCTGCTGGCAGCGGTGGCGTGCGTGCCTACAGAGAGGGCTCTGAGTGCCACCTCTGGCACGTGTGCAATAGGTTCGCCACCACTGATATAGATTTTCTTCATGATGATCTGTCCCCAGCTGCTTCTTTCCAGTCTTCCATTGGTGCATTCATCACTGTAGCTGAGTCGGTCCATCTGGCTACTGGCCGTCCTCTTCTCCTTTTTCCCTCCATCTTACTCTGCATTGGAGCCTTTTCCCAGAGGCCTGAGTCTTTGCATAATTTCTCTGAAGTAGGATATTTTTATTCTGGTCACTTGCGCCTTGAATGAGAACTTTGGGTTGATTTATTTGATGTCCCCCTGGTTTGTTTTCTTGGCTGTCCGTGGCATTCTCAGGAGTCTTCTCTAATACCAAATTCAAAGATGTCAATACTCTTCCTGTCCTGTTCTTCAAAGTCCAACTTTCACTTCCACCAAATGTCACAGGGAACACCACACGCAATCCTGACATTTATAAGAATACAGAAATACAGTGTTTTATAGCCAAGTGTGTTTTTAATACTCTGCTTCATATGAATCTTTGCCAAATGTATTTAAAACCATTTTTGTCAGATTAATGAGGCCAAATTATAAAACAGGATTCATCTTGATTTTTTTTTTCTCCCACAACTTGGAGAGGCACGTAGGAGGAGTCCTTGTCTTTAGGAGCAAAGTTAGTCATCTGTCAATCGTGTGTCTCCTCCAGAACTTAGTAACTAGACTAGCTGACTGTAAGGCCGATAAACCCCCAGATGTTAGGTGGGCAAAGCAGGGGGGAAACCCCCCACCACCTGTTTGTAAAATTGGATTGTAATTGAAACTTTTAGATAGGAGAGCTTTTCTGGAGAACCTCCTGCCTGTGGTTCCAAGCTGCCGAGCCTTGATGGCGAGAGACTCTTCTTCAGATGCCTTGCGCAAGTTGCGAATTGACAAGAAAAAGATATTTTCACCCAGACATTTGATCTGTTCTTGGGCCTGTTTCTGCTTTCTCTGTTTTTACTGGTAGTCCTTGGCTGAACAACAATTCATTTAGTGACCATTTGAAGTTACAATGCCACTGAAAAAAGTGACTTATGACCATTTTTCACGCTTAACGACTGTTGTGGCATCCCCACGGTCACATGATCAAAATTCAGAGGCTGGGCCACTGGCTCATATTTATGACCATTGTAGTGTCCTGGGGTCACATGATCCCTTTTTGCCACCTTCTGACAAGCAAAGTCAATGGGGAAGCCAGATTCACTTAACAATCGGGTTACTAATGTCATGGTTCCGACAGATGAAACTCTTCAAAGAACTTTGAGGCACTTTGAGGCATTGTTTACCTTAAAGAATCTTTATTCGAGCAGCATATCATCGGCACATACATAAGCTAAGCCAAAATCTGGATTCCCCTCCCCTGAGCACATAGTATCAAAGCACAATTCCCTCCTCTAATTAGCAGTCATAAATCGCATTCTCCAATTAGTTTGAAATGCAGGCTTTTCCTCCTTTACTCCAACCTGCCATTTCTTATCATCTCTTATTTCAAAAGCCCTGAGTTCACCCACTATTACAATACTGTTATGTCTAACTAACTCCCATCACATTCCTCCTCCTCCCCCAGTATCATCCAATTCTAAGAGTAAAGCATAAGAAAGGAAAAGGCTGCATCTCCATATGTTGTCAAAGCAAGAACATCCAATGTTAGCAGTGTTGACAACTAACTTGACAACTGCAGTGATTCACTTAACACCTGTGGCAAGAAAGTGGGGCAAAACTCACTTAACAAACGTCTCAGTTAGCAATAGAAATAATGGACTCAATTGTGACTACCTGTATAAGACAACCTGGTTTAAGTATTTTGTGTATGTTCTGTTCTGTTAATTACAGCAAGCTGCGCAGAATCCTTTTTTACTCCCTTCAGTGTGTTTGTGTGCTTTCAGATGGAGGAGTACAGTTGGGGGCCCGAAGCCTGTCCGTGTGTGAGAGGCATCCAGGGGTCCTCTCTGATGCCGGTCAACGTGCAGAGAAAGATCACCCTGATTGGACAAAACTTCCATCTCTATCAGGCAAGACTGTAACAGTGGGTCAGGTGGGTGGGAGGATGTGGTGACTCTGTGCTATCGAGAGGACATACATCTAGCGGTGTGCTGGAACCAGCTTGCACTGGCTTGTGAAAGCCGATTAATAAATTTTCTGGAATTTTGCCAGCTAATTGGGAGCAGTGCTGAGCCACTAGCCTAGCATTTTGCTAGTCTGGGACAGTAATAAAGCTTTGATTGATTGCCTAGCTTAGCATGCCAATCAGCTGCTCTGCGCTGATTGAAATGCAACCGGCAGAGACAATTCTTAAATGTTCACAAGGACACCCCTGTTTACGCCTTTTGTATGGGTTTGTGGGTTTCATTGTTAGTGGCTGTGAAAGGAAAGATGAAGGGTGAAGTATATTCCTGCTCTCTTGCCTTCAGAAGCAAGTGCTATATAGAGAGTCTTCACTCACCAACCACTTGTTCAGCAACTGTTGGAAACTGTGACAGTGCTGAACGAGTGACAACTTACAATTAGACCTTGAAGTCTCTCCATTCCCGATCGTGATCATAATCTGGATGCTTGGCAACCTGTTCAGGCAACAGTTGCAACATCCTAGGACAGTCCAAGTGCCCAAACTGCAATGCAAAACCCACTTATGCATTGTCGGGTGCCAGGTGGGTGTGTCCCATTGGGTGGGCGTGGCTGTGGTGGTAACGGCAGACGGTGGGACTAAAAAGTTCAATCAATCAATTCCAACTTTGCAAGATCTTTTTTTTCCGCGAAAAGTTGAAATTGACTGAACCTTTTTTTTTTTTTTTTGCACACGGCAGCGGAGGCCTAAAGCGAAAAGGTTTTATAAAACCCAGCTGAAGGCCTAGGTCTGGGCGACGGCACACATGCCCACAGAAAGGGCTCTGAGTGCCACCTCTGGCACCCGTGCCATAGGTTCGCCACCACTGTCCTAGGATCACAGTTTGCCACCTTCCCTGCTGGCTTCCCACAAGCAAAGTCAGCAGAGAAGCCGGCAGTGACAGTTGTGAGTCGCTCACATAAATCTCTCCCACACCTGGCAGCAGCCACCCCCAGGCCCGAAATCTCCTGTGTGTGGAATCATGTACAAAAGAAATGTTATCTTTGTGAGACACATTGCCAAAAATGCGCTTATGTTGGGGAAAATGGCATAGATAAAGCAGTTAAGAATGAAAATGCCCATGCAAAAGGAAACGTACAAACATTACCAAATTTGCAAAGTGATTTGGGAATGGGATGGAACAAACCTGGGTTTGAAATAGTCTAAATCAGTGGTTCTCAACCTGTGGGTCGGGACCCCATTTGGGGTAGAACGACCATTTCATGTGGGTCGCCAAACAACGCAGTCTGCCATTTGAATAGAGTCTAATTCTATTGGCTTTCAAAAGCCAATAGGAATTGTCCAGGCTGTCTCTGCCCTGCTGAGCCCGCCCAAAGTCCCATTCTGCAAATGGTGCTGCACCAGTTGAGTAGTCCTCGACTTATGACCGGTTGAGTAGTCCTCGACTTATGACCGGTTGGGGGTCGCGGCATTAAAAAGGTTGAGAACCACTGGTCTAAATGTTGTAGACAGTGAAGACTGATGCATTTGCCCAAGGCCAGCTCAGAAGAATTACATGAAAGGTTTGGAGAGAAGTGCAGGAATCTCATTCATAAGAATCAATTCTACTTTTCTTTCCCTTCAAGGATCAGCTTTGGGACTATGAATGTGCCTTGGTTCTGGAGGGGAAGACTTTGTCCATGGAGGCTTACATTGAACAAGATGAAAATGACCCCTCCATTTGCTACATCACGTGCCAATTACATCAGGTAAGGGCTTCATGGGAGCAGAGCCAGGGTTCCCCTAGCTCAGGGGTTCCCAACCCCCCCCCGGTCCGTGGCCCACTACCGGGCCACGGCATGCCAGCAACTGGTCCACACAAACAAGCAGGATGTAGGCAGCATACAAACCACACAGTTTCTGCTCAATGGAAAAACCTCTCTCCACGGAACCGGTCCCTGGTGCCCAAAAGATTGGGGACCTCTGCCCTAGCTTTGGTCTCAACATTTATTTATTGCTTTATACACCGCCTTTCTTATTTTTATAAATAACTCAAGGCAGTGAACTTATCTAATACAGATAGCCCTCGACATAATAACCATTTGTTTGAACTTAACAGCAGTGGAAAAATATGACATGACCTTTTTTCACACTTACGACCATTGTAGTCTCCCCATGGTCACGTGATCAAAATTCGGATGCTTGGCAACTGGCATGTATTTATGACGGTTGCCGTGTCCCAGAGTCATTTGATCACTTTTTGTGACCTTCTGAGAAGCAAAGTCAATGGGGAAACTAGATTCATTGAGCAACCATGTTAACTGACTTAACAACTGCAGCGTTTCATTGAACAACGGTAGCAAAAAAAGTTGTAAAATGGGGCAAAATTCACTTAACAACCATCTTACCTAACAACAGAAATTGTGGTCTCAATTGAGGTTGTAAGTCAAGGAGTATCTGTACTCTGTCTGCCTCTTATTTTCCCCCCAACAACAACCCCGTGAGCTGAGTTGGGTTGAGAGAGACTGGCCCAGCTGGCTTTGTGCCTAAGGCAGGATTAGAACTCACAGCCTCTTGCTTTCTAGCCTGGTGCCTCAACTATTACCCCAAACTGGCTCTCATACATATCCATGCATCTCATTTGATATTTTTAAAAGACCACCCACGTGTTGAGTGATTTTCGGTGGCTGCCAAAGTGTAAGTCAAAGTAGGCTGGGTATAAAGTTTGTAAATCTGTCATCTGAAATACGTTACTCCCCCTCTTCAGTATCTAACAGCCAAGATACAAAGGGAACTAGAATCGGGGAGAAACAGAAAAGCCAGTAAATGCTTGGTGACTAGCTGGAATATTCAGTGATGAAAAAAATCAGGAGAAGGAAGGAAACAAACAGAACAGAACAGAATAGAATAGAATAGAATAGAGCTGAAAGAGACCTTGGAGGTCTTCTAGTCCAGCCCCCTGTTGAAGCAGGAGAACCTATACCATTTCAGACAGGTGAATGTTTAGTCTCTTCTTAAAAATCTCCAGTGATGGGGCGCCCACGATTTCTGGGGGTAAGCTGTTCCACTGGTTAATTGTCCTCACTGTCAGGAAGTTTCTCCTTAATTCCAGGTTGCTTCTCTCTTTGGTCAGTTTCCAACCATTGTTTCTCGTCCTTCCCTCTGGTGAACAATGTGACCCCTTATTCTTTGTGGCAGCCCCTCAGATACCGGAACACTACTATCATGTCTTCCCGGTTTCTTCTTATTTTTAGACTAGCCAAACCCAAGTCCCGTAGCTGGTCTCAGCTATACTGATGCCTTGATTGAGCCAAAATCAAGTCCTGGTCATATCCATATCTCTGGCAAAAATAGGGAAGTTGTGTGCCATTTTTTTGCCAAGATACAATTTTGACTTTCTAATTTAGCCTACCGCTCTGGGATTTCTCACTGCTCTTAGACACTAAAAGTAGGTTTATTAACTTTCTGAGATTACGCAAACTCATTTAATTGTAGCTAAAAAGAGTAATCCTTCACACTACTCCAGATGTTCCTGTCATCAGCTGAAATAATTGGGAAAAAAGTAAAAAGATGAGTGTTAAAACGATCTAAATCAGTTTGTAAAAAGAACATTCAAACCATCTGGAAAGCCGTTAACAAAAGAAAAGAATCTTGTACCGTTTGATTTTTATTTCTAAAATCTGAACTGCAAAAAGCAAGAATCTAGAAAGCCAACCCATTTCCCCAAGGTAGAATTCCATTATTCCTTCCTATTATTATTGATGATCTCATTGATAATGCTAAGAGGAAAATCCAAGGAATACAAACACTTTTCAGAGAAAAAAAAAACAAAACCTAAACTCATAGTATCAGTTCAGTGAGTATATTCAAGAGGCACACAACAGTCTGATGATTAGGAGGAAGAAATGGCGAAACAAAACAGGGCACTGCTGCAGCAAAGTGAGAGGAAGAGTCCCTAAGAGCCCAGGTAGCTGTACTGCATGTTACAAAGTGCAGTGATACATTTGTAGAAGTTTATACAAATCCCCAAACACTTGTAATTGCATAATATATGTGCTCTACACGGGGGCTGTTCTGAAGAGCACTCTGAAGCTTCAGCTGTTCCAGAATGCAGCAGTGTGAATAGACATAGTCATGTTTTGATGTGCCCACGTAACACCTCTGCTTCATGAGCTGCTGCACTAGTTGCCTGTTTCCTTCCAGGTATGAGTCAAGGTGCTGGTTGCTACCCACAAAGCTCTACATAGTATAGGGCCTAGTTACTTGAAGGACCACCTGTCTCCCATAGTATTTTCCCTGCCCATCCCATCTTGCAGGATTGTCATTCCTTAATTCCTTCAATTAAACCACGTTGGCTACTGAGACCCCAGACTGGTGCCTCCTCCGTAGTTGTGCTTGCTGTTGTTTAGAAGAGCCATCGAGACCTTACTCTTCACCCAGGCCTTGTAGCAGGGGTCCTCAAACTTGGCCACTTTAAGACTTGTGGACTTCAAATCATGGCTGGCTGGGGAATTCTGGGAGTTGAAGTCCACAAGTCTTAAAGTGACCAAGTTTGAGGACCCCTGGTATAAAGGAACAGAGAGAAGGCTGGGGAATTCTGGGAGTTGAAGTCCACAAGTCTTAAAGTGGCCACAATTGAGGACTCCTGCATTGTAGGGAGTGAGAGGGAGACCCCTCGCTTCATTCCATCCAGCCCCTCGTACTAGTAATCTTTTATCAGGTTTGTTATGGTTTCATTTTCCCTGTGTACAAAAATTATGTAACATATGAAGGGGAAAGTGAAAAAAATATAATATAACTTTGAAGGCAATCTTTAGATCCAATATTGTTTTTCCTCCCCCCCCCCTTAAAAATACCAATAGCATAGAGGTAGTCCTCAGCTTATAGCTATTTGTTTAGCATCTATTTAAATTACAACAGCGCTGGGGGAAAAAATTACTTACAACCAGTCCTTGCCCTTAACAACTGTTGCAGCACCCTGATGGTCAGGTGATCAAAATTCAGGTGCCTGGCAACCGGCTTGTATTCACAAGAGTTGTAGTATCCTGAGGTCATGTGGTAGCCCAGGGGTAGGCAACCTTGGCTCTTTTATGACTTGTGGACTTCAACTCCCAGAATTCCTGAGCCAGCATGGCTCAGCTTGGAAACCTCTCCCTTTCCCGTCAGCATGGCTGGCTCAGGAATTCTGGGAGTTGAGGTCCACGAGTCATAAAAGAGCCAAGGTTGCCTAGCCCTGTGGTAGCCTTTTGCGGCCTTCCCAGCTGGCTTCCAAGCAAAGCCAATAGGGGAAGCCGGATTTGCTTAACAAGCACATGAATCACTTAACGGTGGCAAAAAAAAGGTTGTGAGACCAGGCCCAACACACCTAACAACCGCTTTGCTTAGCAACAGAAATTCTGGTCCCAATTGTGATCATAAATTGAGGACTACCTGTAATCTTACGTGTTTTGCAAGACTAATACTTGGGTGTCTCTTTTTCAGTACAGCTACTCGGCTCCCCAATTAGAATTCAGTGTGGTCATTTTCGTCCAGCGGAAACGGCATCTCCGTGTGGACAGCATTGAAGATCTCCATGGTAACAGGGAAAGGGCACAGGGCTATCCTCGTGGCTTAATAAAAACAACATTGGGAGTGGCTATAGACAAAATAGCCTTTGTTTTGTGAAATCAGAGAGTTGTGATGGTTTCTAGTCATATCTTGATTTGCCTTGATGGAGCTCGCTTGCAAGGGACTGAGTTGTGTTCTGAAATGAACTAGGAGCCAGTGGGGCTGTTGAAGAAGGGATTTTAGTAGGCAAAACCTAGTGCCTATCAAGACTGGGTGGGAAGGAAGGAAGGAAGGAAGGAAGGAAGGAAGGAAGGAAGGAAGGAAGGAAGGAAGGAAGGAAGGAAGGAAGGAAGGAAGGAAGGCAGGCATAGGGAAGGAAAGCAGGCATAGGAAGGGAGGAAGGAAGGAAGGAAAGGAAGGAAGGCATAGGGAGGAAGAGAGGAAGGATGGAAAGGAAGGAAGGAAGGCATAGGAAAGGAAAGCAGGCATAGGGAGGGAGGGAGGAAGGAAGGAAGGAAGAAGGAAGGGAAGGCATAGGGAAGGGAGGGAGGGAGGAAGGAAATTGCTTGCTAAATCCCTTCTGTTTCTTGTATCATTTGGTTTCTGTATCCAAAGAATTGCTGTATGGACCCTACTAATGCCCATCTCAATGTGTCTCTTTCTCTTCAGTGACTTTATACAACTGCTCGGTGGGACACTTAGATTGCAGCCGCTGCCAAACCGCTGATGCCAAGTACAGCTGTGTCTGGTGTGGAGGAGAGCAGCCTAGCTGCCTATTTCAAGACTCCTGCAAAGAAGAAGTTGCAGACACCTGCCCGGCCCCACTGATTCATGCAGTGAGTAACTGTCCCAGTGTGACGGAAGCCAGATTCTTGGTGAAAAAATCCACGGAATGTAGGGTGCTTGTAAGAATGCTGGTGAAGATAATGGCTAGTTCTGATATAGCAGCTGAAGAGCTTCTCGTCCTAGGAAGCATCAGCTTCCTTTGGAGAAGGAATAGTAGAGGTTTCCATTTGTTTCCAGCAGGCTACGTTGATTCTGCACCTCACTAAAGTTCTGAAACTCCTCAATGATAGAAAGATCTGGGACTTTTCTATTGTTTATGCACAACACAGAGCAGCTTGTAATAGTTGTAAGTGTATTAAAGCATAAAATAACGTATAAAATGCTAGTAGAATTTGAAGACAGGAAGTTAAGAGATGTGCCTCTTCATTCAGCTGGAGCAACAGGCTCTTAAGGGTGTGCAGGTGGAAAGAAAAAGAAAAAAACCTGATTCTGTCTCCAGCTTCCTGCTAAAGAGAGAAAGCAAAGGCACGTTGGCTTTTGATCTGCCGTGTGCTCAATCTCACATACAGATTGCAGGCAGGAAGCGTGTCCTTTTGGAGCAATTGCATTTGGCTACACAGTTAGACCATTAAGATCAAATGAAGCTGTAAGTCTCAATCTGAAGGGTAATATAACAGGATAGTTTTTGTACTCTAAAAATTGAGCCTCGTATATATAATTCATGAGCGTTGCTTTGTTCTGAAAAATACATAAAATGTATATAGGAAGGGACTGAGTCTTATTTACACGAGCTATCTTGATAAGTATCTGTAAGACCACGGAATCAGAGAATAATGTTCATAGCTCCCCCTTCATGTTCACAAGCTTTTCCACAGACTTGACCTTGACAAGAGAAATCAATATTACACTGAAATTTAAAGAACGGCTTCACTGAGGAAGTGGTTTTTAAAGAAGATGGAAGAGAGATGAGATGATAATGAACAGAGGGCAAGTAGGAGAGAATTATCCCAGAAAACAACATATACAGAAAAGAAGAAAAATAGATTTAAAAGAGAAACATGTAATAGCAGTGAAAACAAACAGGGGGACATGGAAAGATGAAAAAAGGTGATAAAGCAAAGGCAGAAAATCAGAAAACGTTAAGCAGACATGTTTAAAGGCCTTGATAAGATCAGAAGAAAATCAACAGTGAACAAAACCCAAAACAACAGAGATTTTTATAGTGCCTTAAAAGGTAAACAGATTAATATGTATGTAGGTTGCTTTCTGTTTAAACATTTCAGAGATAGGCATAAAAAGGATTAAGACACAACTGATAAATTTACAAAAACATAAAAAACAATAAATAACTCACATGCATTATAAAGGGATGGGGCCAGGAACAAAACTAATCCTTAAAACATATAAGGATGAATAGAGAAATTTCATTACAAGTTCTCACAACAGATTCTCCTGAAGAGAGAATTACAATAGGTCTGTGCCACTATAAAGAAGACTGACTTGTGAATTACTACAAGATGACAGTCCACAAGTCATGGTGTAGGCAGAAAGACCTTCTCAGACACAAGGAATCCATGGTGACAACATGGATTCCACTCCCTTCATCAAAGGAAGCCATGCTGTCTAGACCACAACTTCCAAGCTATCATGTTCACCGTTTCCAACCGTGATAGTCAATGGCAGCAAAAACAAAAAAGAGTTTTATGGCATTTTGAAGTGTTTGTTGTTTTTGCTGCAACTCACTCATATGGTTGCCTCTGGGAACTAGACACACACAAAGTGTGTCCCTTGAATGTCATGCATCAGAATTTGGCAACAATGTGGGGACGGGATACAAGAATAGAAAAATGAATGCTGAGTCTAGCCATCCTTCAGTCCATGAGTTTAAAATTTAGGATGCAGTGACCAGTTTTGCAAGCAAAGTCAGACTCAAGCTACCTATCCCATAATAGCAAGTTCATCTGGTGAAATCTGAATAGCATTCTAATTAATGGACTAGAGGACAAATCTGGAAAGCCCTGCCTTACATCTTGTTTTTCTTTTTCTTTTTATGACCCTGTATTCTCTTAATTCAGGGCAGAGTCAGGGCAACTGGATGAAGCTGAGCATTTACTGGCCATATGCCCTTCCTGACGCCTGTGTGGAGTTCACAGTAGATATTTGTTCTTTGAGCCCTAAGAGAGAAATATCTGCTGCTACCTAGGATTAAACTTGCAACCTTCTGAGTGGGAGGCAAGTGTCTTCACCCCTAGACCACTACCCTATTGGCTTTCCATCTTGTTTATGCCAATATTATGTGTGTCCCATCAGCAAGGAATTATAAAGATTAAAGATCATTATTGGTCTGTTTCTAGTGTGTGGTGCATTAGATAAGCCATCATGCTCACCAATTTAGTGTAGTTTTCAAGTAATCAGATAATATATCTCAGCTGCAAGTTTCTTGGCTGCTACGTATGTTGATTTGGGGTGTTTTTATTGTTCCTCATTGTTTTAAAATGATGTTAGTGTTTTAATTGTAATCTATTTTTTTGAATTGTAAGCCGCCCAGAGTCATTGACTTAGATGGGCGGCTATAGAAATTGAATAAATAAAGTAAAAAGTAAAAAAAAAATATTTCTGTGGTTATCAGGTGTACCCCCTAACTGGTCTGGTTGAAGGTGGAACCAGAATCACCATCACGGGTTCAAACCTTGGGCAGAAGCATCAAGATATTGCAGAGACTGTCACAGTTGCAGGAATCCCCTGTGAAGTTGATGCTCTGGTGTATGAAATCTCCAGCAGGTAAGCGCCTATCCAACGGGCTCACGGCAATAAGAATGCCACTTTTCCATGGCATAGCTATGTAGTGTATATAGTGGGTGAACATTTCTGTCCTTCTCCCTTAAGCAGATGGTGGCCTTTCCATCAGCAGTAGCACTATCTTAACTTCTCACCAGCTTCTTTAGTCCAACTGCTGAGAGTTGAGTAGGGTTGTCATGGGCTACTGGAATTCATGGGATCAGCTTTATTGACAGGAGAAAAACTCTCTGCTAGTGACAGGCTGAAATCTGAAACTCTGGTAGATTAGCATGAAGTTTAAGACATATCTTCACAGAAACCTGCTAGTCCAACCAAACCTAGCAGATGCAAGCAAACCAAAGCTACATCATCTCCAAATAAAAAAAAATACTGGTTGCCCTATTGCAGTGTTTCCCAAACTTGACAATTTTAAGGCATGAGGACTTCAACTCCCAGAATTCCACAGCCAGCAATGCTGGCTGTGGAATTCTGGGAGTTGAAGTCCACATGCCTTAAAATTGTCAAGTTTGGGAAACACTGCCCTATTGGACACTTTTCCCTGATTCATATTTTATAAGGTACTGGGAATTGTAAAGCAATGAAGGTAGGACAGCTACTTGACTCCGTGTTTTCTTTGTCCCAAGTCAATAGGACAAGTTCAAATTTGGTCTTCTGCCATTTAAGCTGTTTTGTCCATGAACTCACTTGTGGGATAATATTCATAAAAGCATGAGGGAAAAAAACTTTGATTGTGGCTGCTATTTGCTCCTGTTGGGACAAAGAAGGAAAGGTTGATCGCTGGGATAGGGAACCCATAGTTCCCCAGCTATTGGTAGATTGTACAGCGATAGATTAAGAATTGAACTCCAGCAACATCTAGATCAGTGTTTTTCTCAACCTTGGCAACTTTAAGATGGATCGACTTCAACTCTCAGGACTCCCCAGCTACCAGAGAGTTGAAGTTGAATCGAAGTCCGCCAGAAATGCCAATCTAAAAGAATAAAGACCGAAATGGCCATCTACCCTGATTCTGGTTATTTTAGTTCTTGAAACTGAAAACTTCAGTTCTGTAACCAAACTCACCTGCAATAACATAGGAGAATGATCTTCAATGGATAGGCCGCTACTTTGCTGACTGTATGTCTCTGACAAAGCTGTGCTTTGAGAGATCCTGTATAATCGAAAACTAGGGAATCGGATGAAGCAAATCACACATTTGAACACAGAAGAGGATTTCTCATATGAAAGGTGGGTGACAAATGCAGTATACTAGATCAAGGCATTGAAAGGTATCCAGAGTCCACTCATCCTTACGCTGTGAATTTGGGTCATCACAAACACGCACGTTCACACAGAATTTCCTGCGTTGCCCAAAAGGTGTATTTGCCAGGCTCTTGGCTCAAGAAAGCGATCCAGGTCACAGACTGTGGAAGAAAGTCATTTGCTCAACAGGATAAGTCTTCAGGTGGGTGACGTCTCCTCCCCCACCAGGCCAAGAGCTAAAAGTGCCCCCCCTCTCATTAACTCAGGTTTAGAGCAGCCCATGTGGTGCACCTTGGTGGGGGATTCTTCTCCATCCTCTCTTCTGCCCTTGTCCTGCAGTATCGTATGCACCACGGGCAGAAGCGGCACAGAGAGATCCGGGCATGTGGTCGTGGAAGTCCCTGGAGGTGGGCAAGGCATCTCTGCTCATGTATTCACCTATCAGGTAAAATAAGTCTACAGCTCAAGGGGAGATTGGACAAGGGGACGGGTGACTTCCAGGAAAAGCAGAAGTCACCCATCCTTAATTGAAGCCCCAAATAATGCATCGGGTATCATTCATGGAGTTAATCCCAGGACATTTGCAAGAGGTCCTTGGTGCTCGGTTGTTTTCTTGCAAATGTTTCATTACCAAACTAGATAATATCATCAGAGCTCACTGATGCTGTGATCTTGCTTGGTAATGAAACTTTTGCTAAAGAACAGCCAAGCTCAGAGAGCACCAAGGACACACACACACACACACACACACACACACAGAGAGAGTTCAACCCTGAACTACAATTATTTTCTTCTATCGATACATTTGCAAGGGTTAGAAAACTCTCACCTAACAGGGACATATCCTATTTATGTGTAGAGTCAGCAGCAGTAACTAGCCTATACTGTATACCACTAGTTATTACAAACGGGACATGGAAAACAATTGCCTATGTGCATAGGTCAGTGATGGCGAACCTTTTAGAGACCGAGTGCCCAAAAACCCCTGGCCCGCCCACCTGCTCCGCCACCTGCCCCTGCTCCACCCCCACTCCGCCCCCTGCTCCGCCCCTGCACTCGCAGGGCCACTCACTGCCTCCATGGCCCGCCGCAGATTACCCAGGTGGCCTTGTAGCGCCATGGCAGCCACACCTTCCACCCGCACCCAGCAGCATCTGCATGTGTCAGGGCGCAAAGGCAGAGTCTTGTCCCTGCTGCCTGGCTGTCATGTTTTTGGCTACGCTGCTCCATGCGGGCTGGAGCAATGGCGCGTGCTCACAGAGGGCTCTGAGTGCCGCCTCTGGCATGCGTGCCATAGGTTTGCCACCACTGGCATAGGTGCTCCCCCCAGTCAGGTTTACCTGTTGGGATGGAACACCTTCACACATCAAACAAAAAAATAGTCTCTTTCATTTGTTGCACTCAGTTTCAGAGGGACAGAAAAATGGGTGAGCCTTATTAGATGGCTGCCCCAAAGGTGCTTTTTCAAAAGGCAACTGGACTTTCTTTGTTTTTGCTTGAAGTCCAGATGCCCCTTGAAAAACCACCTTTGGGACAGCCATGACCGGGATGGCTGAGAATCTCCATGGACTCTCATTAAACGGGTTTCTCTTTGGTTGTAGGTTTTTTTAGGAGTTGCTCACGATTTTTTCTTTGTGTTTTACGATGTTTTATTCTTACTCGTAATCTAGCCAGAGTAGTTGGGAGTTGAGTGGCCTGGAAAAAAGTGACTTACAACCATTTTTCACACTTAACAACCCTTGCAGCATCCCCGTGGCCACGTGATCAAAATGCTGATGACTCATATTTACGACAATTGCAGTGTGTCCTGAGGGTCGCGCAATCCCCGTTTGCGACCTTCTAACAAGCAAAGTCAGTGGGGGAAGCCAGATTCATTTATGAATCGTGTTGCTAACACATGATTAAGTGAATCACAGCTGAAGTGATCCACTTAACAACTGTGGCAAGAAAGATCGTAAAATGGGGCAAAACTCATTTAACAACTGTCTCGCTTAGCAACAGAAATTTTGGGCTCAGGTGTGGTCTCAAGTCAAGGAATGCCTGTATTCCTATTCCGAATTAGTACGTGCAATTTCTTACAATCTGTACAAGCCAGAAACATGTAGCTGTGTGAACCACAACAGGTACATCAACAAGGCAACAATGTGTGCAGGTAGTGCTAAAACACTCTTGTGCTTCTAAATAAGATCTTCTTCTTCTTGTGCCATATCCGTTATCGGACGTTGGCGATCCTGTTTTTATCAGCAGCCACACAAAAAAGTGCTGCTGAGTTTTGTCCAAACCAATCCTTTAGATTTTGAAGCCACGATGTTCTTCTTCTGTCTGGACCTCATTTGCCTTCAATCTTTCCCTGGAGGATTAAATGGAGTATGCTGTATTTTAAGGGTGTCGCATCACATGTCCGAAATATTCTAATTTTTGTTTTTTAATTGTTTTGATGATTTCCCTTGGCTTTCCCAGGTGGCTGATCACCTCATTTCTGATCTTGTCAACCCAGCTTACACGTAACAGTCACCTGTAAATCCACATTTCCAATGCTTCTAGTCTCTTCAGGTGGCCTTCTGTCAGAGACCAGCTCTCTACTCCATAGAGCAGGATAGAAAAAATATAGCATCTGACAAGCCTGATTTTCAGTCTTAGGCTTATGTCATGACTGCAGAAGACCTTTTTCATTTTGAAGAATGCTGTTCGGGCTTTTTCTATCCTTGTCTTTACTTCAACAGTCATGTTCCAGCTTTCATATAAATTAGAACCGAAAATAAGATCTACCAGATATAAAAATCATTTCCTATCAACTGATCCAGTAATGTAGTGATATGGGGATCTTGTAACTCCCATCATCACTGAGAGCAGTTGGTCCTTGACTTACGGATCACAATTGGGACCAGAATTTCTGTTGCTAAGCAAATCGGTCGTTAAGTGAGTTGCACCCAATTTCACAACCTTTTTTTTTTGCTACAGTTGCTAGATGAATCACTGCAATTGTTAAGTGAATCACGCGGTCATTAAGAGAGTCCAGCTTCCCCCAAGGACTTTGCTTCTCAGAAAGCAGCTGGGAAGAAGGTCACGGTGATCATGTGACCCGAGGGCGTTGCAACCGTTGTACATACCTACCAGTTGCCCAAGTGCCCGAATTCTGATCTTGTGAGCGTGGGGATGTTGCAATAGTTGTAGGTGCAACGAACAATTGTAAATCATTTTGTTCAGTGCTGTAACTCCAAACAGTTACTAAACCAATGGTTGTAATTTGAGAAGTACTTACTGCTATGCTGGGTAGGACTGGTACAAATTGGAGTGTTAGATAGTTCAGAGGACCATAAGTTCCCACTTCACCTCTCACCTCTTGATGCTTTCACGTGGAGCCTGGTTCAGTGAACAGGGTCATACATAGTCTTGGCAGCCCGATTGTTTTGTATCGTCCCAGGGGATTTTACTCATCAATCTTTTTCCTAAAGAGCAGTGTGAACTGGGTGAAAAGAATTTGGTTTCCCGAGCAAAAATTGGCTCTGGAGCAACACAGGTCACCCTCAGCAATTTAGAGGACCCTGTTATTCAATGCACTGATGGTTTGAAGAGGACTAGCACCCTCACTCCTCAAGCACCTGCATTTTTTGCCTGGGCATCTTGCCTTTTCTGATACAGCCATTCTTCTCCCGCTCTTCTCTGCAGAATCCAGAGCTGAAATTCATTTCTCCAGTTCGAGGCCCCAAAGCAGGAGGAACCAGCCTCACGCTGACCGGATCCAAGCTACTGACTGGAAATCCTAGAAGAATCAGCATTTGGGTGGGACACTTCGCTTGCTACATGTAAGAAAGTAGGGGCTGGCAGTAGCAACTTTTTCCAGATTTGCTTCTAGTTTGAGGTTGTAAGAACATTGGCTCTGAGATGTGGCTTGTTGGAATCCAGCTATTCCACCCCATGTATACATACAATTATATGGACATGCAGAGATTGATATACTACTGACATGTACATGCACGATCAAAGACAACTTTTGCTATCGGGTTGGAATTCACCTGGGGGGGGGGGCCTGCAGAAATTCCTGCTTTTTATGGTTGGTTGAAGATCCTCATCCACCCTTGTCCCCTTAAATGAAAGACCAGGAGCACTTGAATCTCCAATCTGCCTGCCTTCTGGAAGATTGGAGGGTTTTGATCTCATTTTTGCAAATTAATCCAGTTTCTGAATTTTCAGTTTTCCATTTGTGTATCTTTTCCATTTTCTTTTTAGTTGGTCTAGATCAGGGGTAGGCAACCCAAAACACTCAAAGAGCCACTTGAACCCGTTTCCCACCAAAAACAAAATACCGGGAGCCGCAAAACCCTTTTGATATCTAAAATGAAGATAACACTGCATATATCCTTTTTTATCTTTATTATAGGTGTGTGTGTGTGTGTGTGTGTGTGTGTGTGTGAGAGAGAGAGAGAGAGAGAGAGAGAGAGAGTGTGTGTTTATGTATGTGTGTGTATATACACACACACACGCACATTAAAAATAAAAGTAAAAATATGACTCTTGGGAATATCCATACTATTAAAACAATGATCACCGAGAGAATGCTTTAAGAGAATAAAATTACATACACACACAGGTAAAAAAAGGATATATGAAGTGTTATCTTCATTTTAGATGTCAAAAGGGTCTCTCTCTCTCTGTCTCTCTCCCTCCCTCCCTCTCTGCCCTTGGTCTGCCACTCCTCTTCCCCCACTCTCTTTCTTTCTCTCTCTTTCCTCTCTCTCTCCCCCTCCCTCTCTCTCTCTCTTTCTCTCTCTCTCTTTCTCCCCCCCCCATCTGCTGCTCACCTGGCAAGCTTCAAGTTGTTCTTCAACAATCTCAGGGGTAGGCAACCTCGTCTCTTTTATGACTCATGGACTTCAACTCCCAGAATTCCTGAGTCAGCCTAGCTGGGCTAGCTAGCTCTCTCCTGCCCTTCCTGTTTCCTGCAGAGACGCAGCAAAGGGAGGAGCTCCGCCTAGAAAGCTTTTCAGCTCCTCGGAGAACAATGTGAGTGCACTCTCTTTTACACATACACACACACACACACACACAGAGAGAGAGAGAGAGAGAGAGAGAGAGAGAGAGAGAGAGAGAGAGAGAGAGAGGCAGGGAAGCGCAATTGCCTCTCTCTGTCTCTGTCTCTCTCTGCAAAGGCAGAGGAGGCTGGGAGCCACAGGGGAAGGCTCAAAGAGCCGCATGCGGCTCCGGAGCCGCAGGTTGCCGACCTGTGGTCTAGATATACTATATATTTTGCCAGCAATTTCCCCAATGCATTTTAGTACATTATTTTCATGTATTTTTGCATTTTCTATAGACTTGCTCTTACTTTATGCTTTTTTTAAAGCATCATTTATTTTTTACACATATATTGGTTAAAAGACACAAAATTAGACCTAGTCTTATTCAGATAAGAACTGAATATTTTTCTTCCCATATCTCTATCCTACACTTTTAAGAAGCAGATTTGACAGAGATCCTACTCAGTCCCATTCTTACTGGGTTTATATTCAAAAGTTTTGTTATGATGTGTGTCATATATTTGGGATAGGAGGAATCCATTAGTCAAAACCTATTAAATCTGTTTTAAGTTGTAATCCTATGCATAGTTGGGAATAAATCCTTTGTAATTCCAAGGAAATAATTCTGAATAGATAGGATTAGGAATGCACTATTCATTGTTTCAAACATTAATAAAACAAAATGGTTATCAAATTAAAAACACGAGTTTTGTGGCTTCCCAGTGCCATTAAGACAGGACATGGGAAAGGATGGAGAAAATTTGCTTTATACCAATTATTGTTTATTATGACAGAATGCTTTTCGCATCATTTTCCTTTATAGGTCCCTAAGAACAAAAGTCTAGAATCTAAGCTTTTATCTGTAATAAAAAAAAATATAACTGAAGATTCAGGAACATCTCATGAAAATGTTTTTAATGTTTAATAAAATCAGGGAAAGGAATCAGGGTTTCCCTGGAGGCAGCATATATCCATGGTCTCTTGTAGCTCCTTCTCTTTCATTACACACTGGCTATGCATTTAGATGGGATTCATTTTTATGGCAAGGTAGAATCTAGGAATGTTCTTACAATTTATGGGTTGAGGAAAAAAGGCAAACTGTCTTCTCACCTCCTCCTCTTGGCGGCTCCTGGAAACCTGGAAGATATTTTACAGTAGGCCACAAAATGCCCAGCCTTACCCACAAATACAAATTTATTTATTTATTTTTAAAATTTATATGCCGCCCAATCCCTAGGGACTCATGGCGGCGTACAAAATTAAAACAATAAATATAACAATAAAACATCAACCCCAGGCCTGCCGAACAGGAGAGTTTTAATGGCTTTCTTAAAGGCCAGCAAGGTGGGAGCAGTTCGAATCTTGGGGGGAAGTTGATTCCACCAGGTCGGAGCCACCACAGAAAAGGCCCTTCCCCGAGGGCCCACCAGCCGACATTGTCTGGCCGACGGGACCTGAAGGAGGCCCAATCTGTGGGACCTCCGGGGTCTCTGGGAACTATGCGGCAGTATGCGGTCCTGTAAGTAACCTGGTCCTAAGCCATGAAGGGCTTTAAAGGTGATAACCAACACCTTGAATTGCGTCCGGAGACCCACAGGAAGCCAGTGCAGCTCGCGGAGGATAGGTGACACGTGGGTATACCTTGGTGCACCCACAATCACTCTCGCGGCTTTTAATGGCTTTTAAATTGTCTTTTTCAGTGAAGTTTCATTGTTTTACGCTGTTGCTAAACTGTAATATTTTCTAGAGTAAGTTTATATGTTTCTCTTGCTTTCCTTTTCCTCTAAAGTCATTCTGAGATGCAGGAGCATGAGTTGCTGTGCCAGACAAGCGCCAGTAATGTGTCTACAGAGTTTTCCGTCACAGTCAAATACGGTGATCAAGAACGGAGGTTGGAGCATTCCTTCTTCAAATACACCCTTGATCCCAATATCACCTATGCAGAACCAGCCAAGAGTTTCCAGAGGTAACAACAAATAGGACAGATCTGAGATGAGGCTTTGTGGTTGGAAATCCTATCCCTTCTGCTCATGGTTGACTAGGATTGATAATTTTAGGAGTCCAGTGGTGTCTAAAGAGGGGCAAATCCCTATTCTATCTTATGCTGGGGTATTTTAACATTTAAGGATTAAATAACCTGCAGGTTTCTGTCATGCTATCTATTGATGTTTCAGCACCTGCGGTGTGGAGATCACTGGCGCATCCTGAAAACTACGCTAGTGGTTCCTGGTATAGAGGCCAACATAAAATAATAATTAAAACTAAAGCAAAATCTCAGAAGACAGTGGGGACAAATCTAATGCGTTTTCAGTCATTTTCCAATTTTATATATAGATTTAATGTTGAGATCCAACAGTTACCATTTGAGGAAGAGCATGGGTGCCATCATGCCTATAGGTTCCATGCTGCTGATGACCATCAGATGTAGCGGTCTTCCAAATCTCTTGATGATGATGTTCTGGTCCACATAAAGGAGAAGCTAATCTTTATCAAAAACTAGTTAGTCTTCCTGAGGAGAAAGCAGCCAGTGTAGGTTTTGTATCCCCTATTACAAATTCCCCAGATCAGATCAAATTCTCCAACCAGTAGCAGTTCTTGGGGGTCAGACGGAGAAATTCTTTCAGCCAACGTATCTGCAGTTGTCAGAGTTGTGTCCTGTTACCAACAAGATGGACCTTTGGATAGCATGATTGAAAAAGAGTTTCCACTATTAATTTAGCATTCTGCCCACTGCAGGGTAGTGATTATCATCCAGTGAACCCACATATTTTCTCTACAAAGCACCAATAATTTGCACAGGCAGGCAGACAACTCTGAACATCTGCTGTTGGATATCACAATTGTTTCATAGTTGTTATGTTTTGGCTATTTTCAGGTGATTTTCCTTAAATCGTGGAATAAGAATGTGGAATACAATAAGGTTATTCGAATAGAAATATAGGAGGCTGCCTTAATCTTTGTTAGATTATTGGTCCATTAATTGTAAATTCAAACTCTATATTTATATGCAAATTCAAACTCTAGAACAATTAATCAGTGGAACATCTTGCCTTCAGAAGTTGTGGGTGCTCCAACACTGGAAGTTTTTAAGAAAAGACTGGACAACCATTTGTCTGAAATGGTATAGGGTTTCCTGCCTGAGCAGGGGGTTGGACTAGAAGACCTCCAACATCTGTTCCAAGTCTGTTGTTGTTATTATATCAGTGGGACACAATCTGTTACTAACCCACAATCTATTTCGACTACTGCTCTTATTGGCCCCAGACAGGGGGTTGAGTGGCCATGAGTTGTACTCTGAACCATTTGGACAGGATCAAGTTGCCATCTCCTGTTCTACGCTGCCTGATGAGGCAAATGTGATAGGATCTATGAGGCTGCAAAGAATCACCCTGGGATTGTCTTTCGTTACCTTAATGCAGAGGTGGGCAATTATGGCCCCTTAGAACCTGTGGACTTCAACTCCCAGAATTCCTGAACCAGTATGAATGAATGGCTGGCTCAGGAATTCTGGGAGTTGAAGTCCCTAGTCCGTGAAGGGGCCACAGTTGCCCACCCCTGCCTTAATGAAACAATCGCATCACTTCAAATACCAAAACTAAACCATTAATGTTTATACAAATCCGTATGCATTATTTCAGTGGTGGGCGAGAGATAAGAGTTCGTGGGCATAACCTTGATGTCGTGCAGTGGCCAAAGGTCCGTGTCACAGTTTCACCCTTGGAGCGCCGACGTCGGGGAGTGGGAAGATGGCGTAGGATTATTCCAGAAACAGAATGTCGAGAGAATGCTCTCTGCAGTGTCCAGCAGGTAAGTGAGGTAAAAAAATATCTCTATTAGCCTGTTTCAAGTTAATTCTAGAGCAGTGGTTCTCAACCTGTGGGTCGGGACCCCATTTGGGGTTGAACGACCATTTCACGGAGGTCGCCAAACAACACAGTCTGCCATTTTTTTCCCCTTTTCCTTAGCTGTGCTACTCCCTTTTATTCTATTGGCTTTTGAAAGCCAATAGAATAGACTCTCTTGAATAGAGTCTAATTCTATTGGCTTTCAAAAGCCAATAGGAATTGTCCAGGCTGTCTCTGCCCTGCTGAGCCCACCAAAAGTCCCATTCTGCAAACGGTGCTGCACCAGTTGAAGTCCTCGACTTACAACTGGTTGAGTACTCCTCGACTTACGACCAGTTGGGGGGTCGCGGCATTAAAAAGGTTGAGAACCACTGTTCTAGAGGGATCCCAGCTGGAGAATAGAACCATGTTCTGCTCTCTTCAGAGCCAAGAAGAATCAGGTGGATTGAAGACAGTTCAAAAGTTTGGATATTGTTCCAACAGCCAGAGCCATTTGGCTTCAGCTGATGGGGAAAAGAGCCATGTTCTATTCTTGAGATGACCCAGATGGTAAAGACCAGTCCCCCATTTATCCAGAGTCCTGACTATAAAAAGCATGAGTTTAACTTACAGGAAGGCAAATTCTAATTGAGTATTAGAAACAACTTCCCAAACAGTAAGAAGAGCTTGACAGTGGAACAGATAGTCCTCAACGTACGATCACAGTAGAGCCCCACATTTCTGTTTTTAAGCAAGACAGTTGTGCGTTTTGCCCCATTTTATTTCCTTCCCATAGTTAAATGAATCACTGCAGTTGTTAGTAACACGGTTGTTAAGTGAATCTGGCTTCCCTATTGACTTTGCTTGTGAGAAGTTCATGGGAGGTGTTCAGATGACCCCGGGACAGTGCAAATATCATAAATGTGAGCCAGTTGCCAAGTTTTGATCACATTACCATGAGGATGCTGAAATGATCATAAATGTGGAAAAGTTCAAACTGTTGACTGCTTTTTTTTACATATATATATATATATATATATATATATATATATATATATATATATATATATATATATATATTATATTTCTGAGGTTTTCGCGGGTATTTGTATATAGGTCTTTGGTTGTTCGGGTTTTCTCCCGCGTAAAATTGGAAGTGTCTTGGCAACGTTTCGACGAAGTCACATTCGTCATCTTCAGGCTGGTGTTTTTAGCTTCGTGCTTTGAGCAGCAATGTGTGGTTTTAGCTGTTTCTTCCTTTTAACTGCCAGTGGGGGTATGAACTGATTGGGTGGGAGCTTGGCTGTGTTCTGATTGGGTGGAGGTGTGTTCTGAATGGTTAGGGGCTTGGCTGTGCTCTGATTGGCTGGGGGAGTGTTCTGTTTGGTTGTGCTCAGGTTAGTCTGAGTTGCAGAGGGGTTTAAGATTTTGGGGTTAGGGAGTCGTTTGTCAATAAGGGCAGGTTTCCAAATGGCTGGTAGGCGGGAGGTATCATCTCGCTTGTTCATGCTGTGTGGGCGTTTTTCTATCTCGATGGCTTCTCTGATTATTCTGTTATTAAAATGTTCACTTTTGGCAATGGTTCTGGTATTTTTAAAGTCAATTTCATGTCCTGTGGCTTTAAGGTGTTGGACCAGGGAAGATGTTGGTTCCTCTTTTTTGACTGAGTTCTTATGTTCTTCAATGCGTGCACTTATTCTTCTGTTGGTTTGTCCGATGTATGTGGTGGGACAAGTGGTGCATGGGATTTCGTATACTCCTTGATTTTCTAATTCAATTTTATCTTTGGGGTTTCTAAGGATGGTGGATATTTTTCTGTTTGTGCAGAATGCTGTTTTGATGTTGTGTTTATGAAGGATCTTACTGATTCTGTCTGTGGTGCCTTTTATGTATGGGAGGAGGGCTTTGCCGTTTTCTTGTTCTTTGTCTTGGATTTTGGTGGGGGTTTCTTTTTGGATTAGGTTTGTAATCTTATTTCTATGGAATCCATTGGATGTTAGTACATTGGTGAGGGTGTGTAGTTCGGGTTTTAGGTGTTGTTCGTCAGCTAAGCGTTTTGTTCTGGAGATGAGTGTCTTGGCTACAGAGTTGATCTGTGCTGGGTGGTGGTGTGAGAGAGCGTGCAGATAGCGGTTTGTGTGTGTTTTCTTCTGGTAGATGGTGTGTCCTAGGGAGCCATTGGATTTCTTGTAGACTAAGACATCCAGGAAGGGAAGTTGGTTGTTAGCTTCTGTTTCCATGGTGAACTGTATTTTGGGGTGTAGGCTGTTGAGGTGTGTGAGGAAGTTGTCCAGTTTTTCTTTCCCATGTGGCCAGATTATGAAGGTGTCGTCTACGTATCTGAGCCAGAGTTTGGGTTTGTGATCCGATTTTTCTAGAGCTTGGGTTTCAAAGTGTTCCATGTAGAGGTTGGCAATGACAGGTGAGAGGGGTGATCCCATGGGTGCTCCTTCTGTTTGTTTGTATTTTTGTCCATTATAGATGAAGTATGTGTTGGATAGGCAGTGGTTGGTCAGATCTAAGATGTGTTTGGGGGGGTTATATTTGTTTTGAATAGCTGTCAAGGCTTCTTTGATAGGCACTTGGGTGAAGAGGGATATGACATCGAAGCTCACTAGTAGGTCGCTGGGCTGTAAGCTTTGTTTCTTTATGATCTCTATAAACTGGAATGAGTTTTTTACGTGTGAGGTGATCATTCCCAGAGAGAAATCATCCAGATGCCCTAAACTCTATGGTCTCCCCAAGATACACAAAGAAGGAACCCCACTCAGACCTATAGTCAGCTCCATAGGCTCACCTCTACAAAACCTAGCCAAATTTCTCGCCAAACAACTACAGCCCTATGCAGAATCCATCACCTCACACGTAAAAAACTCATTCCAGTTTATAGAGATCATAAAGAAACAAAACTTACAGCCCAGCGACCTACTAGTGAGCTTCGATGTCATATCCCTCTTCACCCAAGTGCCTATCAAAGAAGCCTTGACAGCTATTCAAAACAAATATAACCCCCCCAAACACATCTTAGATCTGACCAACCACTGCCTATCCAACACATACTTCATCTATAATGGACAAAAATACAAACAAACAGAAGGAGCACCCATGGGATCACCCCTCTCACCTGTCATTGCCAACCTCTACATGGAACACTTTGAAACCCAAGCTCTAGAAAAATCGGATCACAAACCCAAACTCTGGCTCAGATACGTAGACGACACCTTCATAATCTGGCCACATGGGAAAGAAAAACTGGACAACTTCCTCACACACCTCAACAGCCTACACCCCAAAATACAGTTCACCATGGAAACAGAAGCTAACAACCAACTTCCCTTCCTGGATGTCTTAGTCTACAAGAAATCCAATGGCTCCCTAGGACACACCATCTACCAGAAGAAAACACACACAAACCGCTATCTGCACGCTCTCTCACACCACCACCCAGCACAGATCAACTCTGTAGCCAAGACACTCATCTCCAGAACAAAACGCTTAGCTGACGAACAACACCTAAAACCCGAACTACACACTCTCACCAATGTACTAACATCCAATGGATTCCATAGAAATAAGATTACAAACCTAATCCAAAAAGAAACCCCCACTAAAATCCAAGACAAAGAACAAGAAAACGGCAAAGCCCTCCTCCCATACATAAAAGGCACCACAGACAGAATCAGTAAGATCCTCCATAAACACAACATCAAAACAGCATTCTGCACAAACAGAAAAATATCCACCATCCTTAGAAACCCCAAAGATAAAATTGAATTAGAAAATCAAGGAGTATACGAAATCCCATGCACCACTTGTCCCACCACATACATCGGACAAACCAACAGAAGAATAAGTGCACGCATTGAAGAACATAAGAACTCAGTCAAAAAAGAGGAACCAACATCTTCCCTGGTCCAACACCTTAAAGCCACAGGACATGAAATTGACTTTAAAAATACCAGAACCATTGCCAAAAGTGAACATTTTAATAACAGAATAATCAGAGAAGCCATCGAGATAGAAAAACGCCCACACAGCATGAACAAGCGAGATGATACCTCCCGCCTACCAGCCATTTGGAAACCCGCCCTTATTGACAAACGACTCCCTAACCCCAAAATCTTAAACCCCTCTGCAACTCAGACTAACCTGAGCACAACCAAACAGAACACTCCCCCAGCCAATCAGAGCACAGCCAAGCCCCTAACCATTCAGAACACACCTCCACCCAATCAGAACACAGCCAAGCTCCCATCCAATCAGTTCATACCCTCACTGGCAGTTAAAAGGAAGAAACAGCTAAAACCACACATTGCTGCTCAAAGCAAGAAGCTAAAAACACCAGCCTGAAGATGACGAATGTGACTTCGTCGAAACGTTGCCAAGACACTTCCAATTTTACGCGGGAGAAAACCCGAACAACCAAAGACCTATATATATATATATATATATATATACACACTATCTGTACCCAGCCACGCGTTGCTGTGGCTCAGTCTGGTTAAATGGAAAAGAAAGAAAAGAGAAAGGGCATGTTTGTAATATGTTTAATTTCAAAATGCTTGTGGGTATACAATATTTTTTGTTGTTCCATTGTCTGTCCAGATATAGAGATTGTCTGGTTTGCCGGCGCTGTTTTTCAAAAAAAGCATGTTTTTACCTGTCACAGGTGTGACATCTAGTAGGTATTTAGAAACGCGCATATTTGAATGCAACGTTGTGTCAAAATTTCAAAGCAATCGGTGAAGAACTTTCAGAGATTTAAGACTTTGAACAAACGAACATTTACATTTTTATTTATATATAATAGAAGAAGATATATATATATAAAAATATAAGAAAAACAAACACCAGGATAAAAATAAAAAGGACCATTTAATATAAACAAGCCTGTGAGTAAAAAAGTTACTTACTCAGCTTTCATCAGCCATCAGAGTTAGATGACGTCAGTAGTTTGGCTGATGAAAGCTCAGTAAGTAACTTTTTTACTCACAGGCTTGTTTATATTAAATGGTCCTGTTTATTTTTATCCTGGCGTTCGTTTTTCTTATATTTTTATTGATATGCCCAGGATTCGCATTTTTAATGATAATTAAGAATATATATGGAGAATTTATCGCTTTTTCTTTTCCTTCAGCACCCAGCCGGGGTGGATCCCACATGTTAAATTTAATTCATCGCTTTTTTCTCTTTTTTGTACATTATTTTTTTTCTTTTTTGTTGTTGTTGTCATTAAGGTTGAATGTATGCTTTTGTTTGGTTTCATTTTGTTTGTTTTAGTGTTTTATATTTTATTTTTATGATTAAAATAATCAATAATATTAAAAAAATAAAAGTGGAAAGTGGTCATAAGTCACTTTTTTTAGAATGGTTGTAAATTGAGGATGACCTGTAACCAGGGAAGTGGTGGGCTCCACTTTCCTAGACCTCTTCCCTTTCCCTAGACCAGGGGTAGGCAACTTTGGCTCTTTTATGACTCGTGGACTTCAACTCCCAGAATTCCTGAGCCAGCATGGCTCAGCTTGGAAACCTCTCCCTTTCCCCTCAGCATGGCTGGCTCAGGAATTCTGGGAGTTGAAGTCCACGAGTCATAAAAGAGCCAAGGGTGCCTATTCCTGCCCTAGACAGGCAGAAACTAGACTAAACTAAACTAAACTCAACCTGCATTGAGGGTTGTATCTACTGGCCCTTCCAACTCTATGATTCATTATCTTTGGCCTTGCTAGGAAGCTTTCTGTTATGCTGGGAGGTGTGGTGCCCTTTCAGGATTGCCAAGAACTCTGATGAATCTTTACAATGCTCGTTCTAAGCAAATGCTGCTGATAAAGATGCTTGATTCTTGGGGTTTCCGTAGATGTTTTTGCTGAGATTTATGTATTTATTTATTTCATTTAAGACATTTACACAGCCGCCCATTTTCTAATCAGTTCTGAGCAACTCCCAATCAAGTTACTACTGCAGTACTACAAATTAAAATCTTCCCATGTAGTGAAGTTCCCTTGCTCACTCTCTGGAACCTTCTCAGCTAGCAGCGATCTGCCATTTTGTATGCTTTGCTTCACCAAAAATTGAAATACTTTTTAAAGAGTTTTGTTATCCCACCTTTATTATTAAATAAGACAGAGAAGATACCTAATGCTCCTTCCTCCGATTTGCCCCATAATAACAACCTTGTGAGAGGGATTGAGTTGAGGAAGAGTGAGTGGCCTAAGGTCATCCAGCTGTCTTTCATGCCTGAGAGAGGACTAGAACTCAGAGCTTCCTGGTTTCTAGCCTGGTGCCTTAATCACTATACCAAACTGGCTCTGTTGTGGCAAAGCAGGTAGAAGGAATCATAACCAAATGTAAGTCTCATATTTTTTTAAAAAAATGTTCATTGTTTAAATATATCAACAGTATCTTTTTACTACTGGATTTTAGGTGAATTTTTTCCTTTCCACAATTTACTTCAACTTGTATTAATTACTAATTTATTTTCATGTAAAGGTTTCATAATAGTGGAACATACGTCTGACTCCCAAACCCCCCATCCCAATTTTTCCCCCAGGGTCTCTATAAAATAAATTGGACTGAAAAGCAAAATATACACTCAAAATTTCCCTGGTTCACGGGTGTCTTACAGCTTTCAGTCCAAAATTCTAAGCTCTGTTCTTACCTATTGTGCTTGGAGACTTGGGTCTGGGAATGGGCCTTGGAAAAGGGCATGGAGGAGAGCCACTTTAGGAATTTCTTGGAAATAGAAATTTCTGGAAAACAGTAGCTTTGGAAGAGTGGAGAATTAATTGTACTCATTCATTTCCCCTTCATCTCTGATCCTAGTTTGAAGAGCCATGTCAAGTCAACTCCTCCAACCTCATACTTTGCAAGACACCAGCAATTAAGCCATTGTCCCACTCCATTCAAGTAAGACTGGAGTTTGTCCTGGATAATCTCAGCTTTGACTTCAATGCCTTCCAACCCACTGGCTTTTCTTACGAAGTTGACCCCTTCCTGAAGCCCCTCAATACGGACGATATCACCAAACCCTACCGTCACAAACCTGGAAGCATCATCTCTGTAGAGGTAAACAGAAGAACTTGTTCTCCATAAGTGGAGGCAGCGTCTCTTCTTTGGCTATTGGCTGCGATTATCCTGCATCATTCCCTTGGTTTTGTTTCAAAAAATTGCAGCTGAGATTCTCGGGGTACTGTATTTTATTAATTTTACTCATTTCTGAACCGCCCCTTAGAGAAGGAGTCTGGATGGTGCACAACAAATTATTTTAAAGTATATACAAGTTTTTAAGGTATTATTTATGTATAAATAATTATTTATCAGCTGTACATGCATTTATATATTCATTTGATCCATTCATTAATTTACATTGCACATTTCTACTAGGCCAGTGGTGGCAAACCTATGGCAGGGGTGCCAGAGGCGATACTCAGAGATCTCTCTCTGGGCACGCACACCGTTGCCCTAGTCCTAGGCCTTCAGCTGGGTTTTATAAAACCTTTTCGCTTTAAGCCTCCGCTGTCGTGTGCAAAAAAAAAAAAAGGTTCAATCAATCAGTCAATTTCAACTTCTCGTGGGGAAAAAAAAAGATCTTGCAAAGTTGGAATTGATTGATTGAACTTCTTAGTCCCACCCCATCTGCCATTACCACTGCAGCCACGCCCACCCAATGGGCCACACCCACCCAATGGGCCACACCCACCCGGCACCCGATGATGCATAAGTGGGTTTTGGATTGCAGTTTGGGCACTCAGTCTCTAAAAGGTTCGCCATCACTGTACTAGGCACACATGGTGATATAGCTAGTCTTCTGTCCCACTCATTTTTTTCCCACAGCTACAAGCCTGAGAGAGAAATGTCAGACTGACATTAGTTAATTCAAAATCAGCTATTAATTTCTATGGCTGATGGTGGCTGGAATAGGGCTATGCCTGGCCTTAGCTAATGCATCTTACTGAACACTGATGAGCTTTAATAAAGCAGGAAGAATATTATTCCTTCTGCTTTACAAATCGTCTGCCTCAGGCTAGGATGCTCTGTATAACCCGTAGGGATAATAATCCAAGATACCATTGACCTCTTCTACTTGCATAAACCTGATGAATTAACCAGAGAAGAATTGAAGTATGGATGTGATTAAAATATGGATGTGGTTCGTTTATGGGGAGTTAGAAACTTATGTAATATGTGCATGAGGGGTGCATCTGTGCCTGATGCCTGGAGGAATGCCACTATTGTTCCTTTATACCTGTGTTTTTCAAACTTGCTGGCTGGAGAATTCTGGAAATTGAAGGCCATTTACCTTAAAATTGCCAACTTTGAAAAACACAGCTTTATTCAAGTGGAAAAGTGGGAAGAACAAATGCTAACACTGCATGGAGCTTGGTTTGCTGATGTAGCCTGGGAATGTTTGACAGAAGTCTGGTTTAATGGATACAAGGATGACCGTGAATAACATTTGGGAAATGAAGTGGGATTCTGCACCGGGCAGGGGATGCATAAACCAATTTTTTTTTTTTTTTTTGCTCTTAGCAAGTCTTTGAGAAATGTGTGAACATGAGAAAGAAAGATTAATGCAGGAAAAGTTTTAACTGTCAGAAAAAATAATCATAGAACAAGCAGGTTTGAATTAGAGTGTATTTTGTATGGAGTTCAAATCTGGTTATAAAATGTAATAAGCTATGATGGAACAGAACATGTTTGATAATAATTGGAATTCACAGACACCCCAGATCCTCAATCTCTCCTCTGCCCTCAGCACACAAATGTAACTGGAACTTGCCTGCCCCTAGCAAGCTAGTGGTTATTTTATTTTTCTTTTTAATTGCTTATTTATTTGCAAACTGGAAATGAACAGACCAGGGTTCCTCAAAGTAGACAATACTGTAGTGATGAAATAATGCAAGGGGTCAATGTTCTTGTTATTGTTCTTTCCCAGCCTATGTGAGTCCCTGTTAACTCACAAGGACAAACCCCTCTTTTAACAAGTAGGTTGGAAATGCAGGGAAAACAAACCCCCTTTTATTAATTAGGTACAGACCTGCAAAATGTTCCAAAAGCAAAGGCAAACAAAACACGATGCAAATGGAGAACTGTCCAAGGCAAACAAAACACGATTCAAACGGAGAATTGTTCACAAGCAAGACAAACAAAACATGATTCCATGAATCTTGAGTCCTTTGCAAATGGTTGCCTTCAGCAACCAGCACCGCCCACACCTTCTCTTTTTATTATGCAGCCCCAAGGCGTGGCTTCTCAATGCCTTCTCCTCCTCCCTTGGAGTCACCCCATTGCCCCCCTCTGTCCTGCTCTTGTTGCCTTTCTGCGTTTGCGAGCGTCTATGATGTCTTCCAGCTGTGAGTCCTCAGAGTCTGACTCAGCTTCTCTGCGCAGCTGAGTCTCAGCCTGAGCACGATTGGAGGGGCCAGGCTCTTCATCAGATTGTAAGTCCTGGAGCTCATCAGAGCCTTCCTCCGACTCTGATGGCTCTCCAGGCCCCTTCTCCTCCTCCTCTGATTCCTCAGACTCAGCTGCTGGGTCCCCTGACTGGCACAGACTCACAACAGTTATTAGTATTATTCACAGTACTATTAAGTAAAGTAGCATTTGTTAAATTATTTCATATAATAAATGTTTGGAGGTCAGCAAACCATCTGAAACTCCATGAAGGAGTTGATGAGCTGTTGGGGACCCCCAGTGTAGAGTAACCAAAGGTGCTTTTTCCAAAGGCAACTTGTCTTTTTTCCTTGAAGTTGTTTCGCTTCTCATCCAAGAAACTTCTTCAGTTCTTTAAATCCTTCCGTCTCCACCATTCAGTCAGAACCGAAGAAGCTTCTCGGATGAGAACTGAAATGTTTTCAAGGAAAAACAAAGTCCAGTTGCCTTTTGAAAAAGTATCTCTGGGACAACCATGACTTGGATAATTGAGAATCTCCATCGACATGGTGTGGAGTACCTTTTCACAAGAGTGTCCTTATCTCTGTTCCCCCCAGGGAGAAAATCTGGATCTGGCCATTTCTAAAGATGAAGTAAAAGCCATGATTGGAGTCGGGGTCTGCTCAGTCAAGACCCTCACGAAGAACCACCTGTATTGTGAGCCTCCCACTGAACAACCAGCCCCTCAACACCGGGCTAAGCGGGAAGGCACTGATTCACTGCCAGAATTTACGGTAAGAAGTAGCCTAGGGATATTGAGAATTAAATTCAATCCAGAACGGGAAACTTGATTTAGGAACTTGGCGTTTTGCTTTTAAAATCACAATGTAATCTGTTCCAGAGGGAGGGAGGAAAAAAAAGAAATGAAAATTTTTGGTCAGTGGTTTCTCCCTTCTCCATCAGCAGCTTTGAGGGTATATTGCATGGGTCCAGCCTTTTGGCTTCCCTGGGCTGCATTTAGTGAGGAGGAATTGTCTTGGGCCGCATAGAAAGTATATAATATAGTTCATGTGTATAAATATTGCTAAAAATCACATAAGAATATTAAAAGTTTACGATCTTGTGGGGCTGCATTGCTAACTGTCCAGGGTTGCATGCAGCCCATGGGCTGTGGGTTAAGCACACCTGGTCTATTGGATAAAGCCGCTCAAATTCTTGTCAATAAAATGAAAATTCGGAAAATAATGCCAAAATAGAATTCTTTATTGGCCAAGTGTGGTCAATAAGATCTCAGTGTACATACAAGCAATAGTGATAAGTTATGATCAACATAAAATACATTCATCATAAATCATAAGATACAACACATTCATCATAAATCATGTTGTTGTTGTTAGTTGCGAAGTCGTGTCCAACCCATTGCGACCCCATGGACAATATTCCTCCAGGTCTTCCTGTCCTCTATCATCTTCTGGAGTCCCTTTAAGCTCATGCCTACTGCTTCAGTGATTCCATCCAGCCACCTCATTCTCTGTCGTCCCTTCTTCTATTGCCCTCAATCTTTCCCAGCATCAGGCTCTTCTCCAGTGAGTCCTTTCTTCTCATTAGGTGGCCAAAGTATTTGAGTTTCAACTTCAGGATCTGGCCTTCTAAAGAGCAGTCGGGGTTGATTTCTTCTAATACTGACCAGTTTGAATGCCTTGCAGTCCAAAGAACTCGCAGGAGTCTTCTCCAGCACCATAGTTCAAAGGCTTAATTCTTTTGCGCTCAGCCTTTCTTATGGTCCAATTTTCACAGTCATACATTGCAACTGGGAACACCATGGCAGTCGCCATCTGCGGTGATCTTGGAGCCCAGGAAAATAAAATCTGTCATTACTTCCATTTCTTCCCCATCTATTTGCCAGGAATTGAGAGGGCCGGATGCCATGATCTTGGATTTCTTAATGTTGAGTTTCAAGCCAACTTTTGCACTCTCCTTCTTCACCCGCATCAAGAAGCTCTTTAGTTCCTCTTCACTTTCTGCCATTAGAGTGGTATCATCTGCATATCTTAGGTTGTTGATATTTCTCCCGGCATAAATAAATCACAAGATGTCATAAATCATAAGATGTTGTGAATTGAAAGGAGCAAAAATAGGACAGATGGTTAGTTGTGATGCTTGAGAAATTGTGATGGGATTTCGTGAGGAGGTAGATTTCCCAGGAGGGAGGGGGTGCGTTCCAGAGGAGTAACTCAGCCCAGATATTATGTGTGAGAGAAAGAGGGTGAAGACAGCCCCTCCCCAATAGTTCACATACTGTAGATGCAGATCAGTAGAATGCTCAGTCTGGCAAGATTCTGTCTATAGGCATGAAAAGAACTCAGCTTGGAAGACTTGCCATGTGCCATTCTTGGCTTTTGGACCTGACAGAAATGTTACGTTTGTCCAATGCAATGAAATGCGTATTTCCCAGGCTGGCGTATTGACACGTTTGTCCTCTTGCAGGTTCAAATGGGGAACAAGAACTTCTGGCTCGGTCGTGTGCAATATGACACAGAGAGTCAGCTCACTTTCCCCCTGGAGGCCCAGATTGGCTTGGGAGTGGGGACCTCTTTCGTGGCTTTGATTGTACTCATCATCGTCTTCATCTACAGGTGAGAAGGAGGTGGCAAAGTGGATTTCCTAGCAGAAATAAGATTAGACTCGGGGCCTGCCCGTTTCCCCAAGTAGGATCCTATTCCACATGTCTGGTACCGACCTAGAGAAGCAGCAGCAACAGATACACCCACTGTCTTTGCCATCCCCATATCTGAGTGAGAAGGAAACATGTGGAAGACCATCTCCTTTATATGCAACAGATCCTGGTCCTGCCATTTAAAATGGATTTAGTAACTAGTGAGGGGAAATGACTTTCCGTGAGATGGGCGGCCGTGTAAATTTGATTAATAAATAAATAAAATAAATAAATGATCTTGTTCAGCTTGCTGCCAGTTTAAGGAGACAGCACAGAAGAAGATGAATAAATATTCCAATGATTCAATATCATCGTTTACATCTGTATAATATATAAGTCACATGCATGCTGCCCACATGCCTAATTAATTTCTTTTAGCAAGATAGGAATATCCCAGGGGTAGGCATCCTTGGTTCTTTTATGACTCGTGGACTTCAACTCCCAGAATTCCTGAGCCAGCGTGGCTCAGCTTGGAAACCTCTCCCTTTCTCCCTTTCTCCCTTTCCCCCTCCCTTTCCCCTCAGGAATTCTGGAACTCCACGAGTCATAAAAGAACCAAGGTTGCCTACCCCTGGAATATCCAAACTCTAGCATTTTTAGCCAGTTTGCGCTTGCAAACTTTTACTGATTTGGCTAGTTTGCAGATAGTTCAGGGAAACAGCTAATCCTCTCCCATCATTTATGCACTTATCCTGGATCTCAGTCTGTGCACCTTGCCCCACAGAGACTTGCCAAAATAAATTTTACTTCCACTGTCTGAACTTTTATCACTCCAGCTGAGGTTTGGTGTTCAACGCTCTACATTTTCTGCAAATTCCCCTTCAACGAATTCCTTTTTAAAACAAAAACTTTCTCCTTTTCCCTTGCTCCTGCTCTCCAGATTCAAATTGTAATACAAATTACACACTCCGCCAACATCTCTCAAATGATCCAGTAGTGCAATTTCTGAGGATTACATCGTGCATTTTTTTACTCCGCTTAATCCAACAATTATTTTGTCCGTGTAATTGAAAGGAATAGCCCAATTCTCCAGCACAGAAATAAAGAGAGAAAAATGTGAGAGTACAGGTAGTCCTCAGCTTATGACCACAATTGAGCCCACAATTTTTGTTGCTAAGTGAGACATTTGTTAATGAGTTTTGCCCCATTTTACAACCTTTCTTGCCACAGTTGTTCAGTGAATCACTGCAGCTGTTAAAGTAGTAACACGGTTGTTAAGTGAATTCCCACTGACTTTGTGACGTGACCGTGGAGATGCTGCAATGGTCATAAGTGTGAAAAATGGTCGTAAATCCCTTGTTTCAGTGCCATTGTAACTTTGAACAGTCACTAAACGAACTATTGTAAGTCGAGGACTTCCTATATATTCTCCAATGAAGGGGGAGCCTGCATAACATTTGGGAAGAAAAGGACCAGTATGGTTTTATTTTCTTTTTTTCATGATAGGCGGAAGAGCAAACAAGCCCTGAGAGATTACAAAAAAGTTCAAATCCAGCTCGAAAATCTGGAAACAAGTGTTCGGGATCGGTGCAAAAAAGAATTTACAGGTAAAAGAAAGCACACTTCCCTCTCCTTCCGATTCAATCCTTTCTTACAGTCACAGATCAGAGTTAAAAATTAAAACATGAAAATAAAATAAAAAATAGAGCAGAACAAAACAGGACTTAATATTGCACTACAGTCAGTGGTGAGATCACCAATGAGTGGCCAAACTCTGCCTCAATTTATAGGCACCATAATAGAATTTAACTACATTCAAAGAAATTATCTCGTACGGATCTGATAGTGACAGCTGTACATAAAAGAGATCAGAATTTCCAGGATATTTTACCAGGTAAGGAGTCATGAGACCAAGAATCCTTATAGAACAGGGGTCCCCAGCCCCCGGTCCATGGACCAGTACGGGGTCATGGCATGTCAGCAACCGGTCGGCACAAATAAGCAAAGTCCCATATGCAAGATGCAGGCAGCATACAAAACCGTGCACCTTCCTGTCCACGGAAAAAATCTCTCTCCAGGGAACCAGTTCCTGGTGCCCAAAAGGATGGGGGCCTCTGTTATAGAGAGAACAGTACAACAGCATATGAGCGGTGGCTTTAGTGGCCCCTTGTCCATAACGGCACACTCAGCTCATATGGGACGTTTTCATATCGGGTCTCCAGAACTGCTGTGGGAGAACATTACAACATGGTAGAGTTCGTGCCCTTTGAAATTTAGAAACAATTACATAATATAGGTATTTTGCTGGTTTATGAAGAGGGTCTCAAGAAAGCATTCTTAAGTACAGCATATAAGTCCTGTTGGATCTCCTGGTCTTTAATATGTTGTTTAAATGGGGACTAGAACAACTTGCTGTAACCAGCTCGCCAAAAACCAACTTGCCACCGCTGTCTTGCCACGGCCAACCCGTCATGGTCATCTCGCCACAGCCATCTTGCCGTGGCCAGCTTATTGTAGCCAACTCACTGCAGGACAATTCACATGGGATAACTCAATGCAATGTTATCCACCACTACTTCTTCTACCTTATTTCCATTTTTGTCAATGAAAATAACAGCAAAGAAAGAATGGCAGATAATATTTAGCGTATTGAATTATTCCCACATGGAATTACCCCAAGGCGAGTTGTCCCCTGGTGACTTGGATGTGGCAAGACGGCCATGGTGAAATGGCCACAGCAATATGGCTTTGGTGAAATGGCCATGGCAAGATGGCCGTGGTGAAATGGCTGCGGCAAGAAGGCCGTGGTGAAATGGCCGGGGCAAGACAGCTGTGGTGAAATGGCCACGGCAAGATGGCTGTGATAAAATGGCCACAAGATGGCCGTAGTGAAATGGCCGTGGCAAGATGGCTGTGGTGAAATGGCCACTGCAAGATGGCTGTGGTAAAATGGCCACAAGATGGCCATAGTGAAATGGCCGTGGCAAGATGGCCGTGATGAAATGGCTGCGGCAAGATGGCTGTGGTAAAATGGCCACAAGATGGCCGTAGTGAAATGGCCATGGCAAGATAGCTGTGGTGAAATGGCCACGGCAAGATGGCTATGGTGAAATGGCCGCAGCGAGTTGGCTACAGCGAGTTATTCCATTCTGGTTTAAATGCCCTGAGTGCACGCTCACAGATAAAGAAGACACGTTCGCTCAGTTCCTGATGTAAGGCGGAAGCATTTTTAGTTTTCTACGTTTATGAGACCCCTCTCTTCTCAGCTCACTTCCGTATGACTTGTGTGCTTCCTCTGTTTCTAGACCTCATGACTGAAATGATGGATCTCACCAGTGACTTGGTTGGCACTGGGATTCCTTTCTTGGATTACAAATCCTATGCAGAACGCATCTTTTTCCCGGGCCACCGGGAGTCACCCCTGCAAAGGGACCTCGATGTGCCTGAATCTCGGCGGCAGACGGTTGAACAAGGCTTAGTGCAGCTCTCTAATCTTCTCAACAGCAAGCTCTTTCTCACCAAGGTATGTTTTAAATAAAGAATCAAGTCAAATTAACCACGTAAAACACAGTTCTACCATGCAGGATCCAGGCCATAATGAATAGGCTAAAAGGAATAGTATACCACTTTAATATCACTTTACAATGCCTTGGAATACTGCATCCAGTTTTGGTCACCACAATGTAAAAAAGATGTTGAGACTCTAGAAAGAGTACAGAGAAGAGCAACAAAAATGATCAGGGGACTGGAGGCTAAAGCGTATAAGGAACGGTTGCTGGAATTGGGTATCTCTAGTTCAATGAAGACAAGGACGAGGGGGGACATGATAGCAGTGTTCCAATATCTCAGGGGCTGCCCCAAAGAAGAGGGAGTCAAGCTATTCTCCAAAGCACCTGAGGGCAGGACAAGAAGCAACCGATGGAAACTAATCAAGGAGAGAAGCAACCTAGAACTAAGGAGAAATTTCCTGTCAGTTGGAACAATTAATCAGTGGGACAACCCGCCTCCAGAAGTTGTGAATGCTCCAACACTGGAAGTTTTTAAGAAGAGACTGGACAGCCATTTGTCTGAAATGGTATAGGGTTTCCTGCCTGAGCAGGGGGTTGGACTAGATGACCTCCAAGGTCCCTTCCAACTTTATTGTTGTTGTTGTTGTTATGCTATGGCTAGGTTTCCATAATGCCTAGGTCTGCTTAAGGCCTACAGATTGCACTCAAATAACATGCTAAACTTATTTGGTTTCAACTTGGCTTGTTTTTTTATTGCCTTGGCATGTTGTGCAAATCTCGTCTGTTCGTTTAATTTTCAGACTAATTGTGCAAAGGCAAAAAAATGGGTAGCCCAGTAACCAAGTTAAATGGTGTTGTGCAAAGTCAGTGGATGTTCACTACATGAAGCATAAAAGCAATTTCCTAGTCACCAGGGTAGAAAAATATTGGAAAGCTTATTAGCAGTTATTACAAAACGTTTTCAAAAAAGAATCTCCTGAACATATGACTGTTACTCAATGCAACCTAGGGTTTTATAGCAAAAGCCTATTACAGGTAATCCTTCACTCACAGCCAGTTGTCTGAAGTCCCAATGGACCTATTCGGATGGTACTTATGATCCATATTCTAACTTCTAGGGGTTGACCCAGCCTAGATAGTCACAGGACCATTCGCACTTGAGAATTGGACCACATTTATGGCCACCTGCAACGACCTACAGTCAAGTGACAATGTTTTACACCACATTTGCTTCTGATTTTTGGCAATCCCCCCCCCAATAGCTAACCATTGATTTGCTTAACGATCGTGGTGGTCACTTAATGACATTTTATGCCGTAGTCATAAAATGGGGTTAGCCATGTGAGCAACCTGCTTTACAACTGTCATATCTTATGACCATGATGGGCAGGCCCCATTATGGTTATTAGTTGAGGACTGCCTGTAAAAATAGCAGAAGCAGGATACAAAATAACGAAAATGATTTTTAGAAAATGCAAACTTACCCAGTCTGCGTGTATTCTTTCATTGGCATATAATAAGCCATGGAATTTTTGGCTTTATTTGTTCCTGCTGAATTGTTGTTGTTGTTTGCTTGCTTTAACTTTTTATGGAAGTCACAACCAATCAATTAAAATGCCTGTCCCTCTCCCCCTCCCCCCAGCCAAGAAATAATTGCCTAACTGCAGTGTCATCTTAGATCATTTCCCTTTTGTCTAGTTTATTCACACCTTGGAAATCCAGCGCACATTTTCTCCAAGGGACCGGGCTTACGTCGCATCACTTCTCACAGTCGCCTTGCATGGGAAACTTGAGTACTTCACAGATATCCTCAAGACCCTCTTGAATGACCTGGTGGAGCAATATGTGGCCAAGAACCCGAAGCTGATGTTGAGAAGGTGAGGTCACTGTCAGAAAAAAAAAGCCTGGGGGAGTTAAGACAAATTTGAGGAGAAGAGTAAATGCATCAAAGCTACTTACTGCTCATGATAGTTGGGGGATACTCAAGATGGGGGACAATACAATGGGGAAGTTTTATTGTCCTTGTTCCTGATATGCAGATTTTTTTTCTTTTTGTAGGCATCTAGTATACCTTTGTGAAACAGGATATTGGATGCAAGAAGCTTTTGCTTCTTTCTCAGATTGAATAACCTTCTCTTGATTGCTGGCTCATAGGGATAAACCTGGTCTGAACACGTGCTGTACGAAAGGCCATCAGAACTAAATCAGAACTGGAATATTTAGTCCGGTGTTCTATTTCCAACAGAGACCTGCTAAAAAGCTTAGCTGTGGCCAAGAAAATAATACTCCATTCCCAGCATTTGCCAGCTAGCGCAATAGGCCTCTAAATAAGAAACAATGGCCTATCACCTCTTGATACGAGAATGGGGTAAGAGTCTTTTCTGCAAAGGCTTTCCAGTTATGGAATCCCTCCCATAAGAAGCTGACAGTGTCCACCTCTCACAAGAGATTTAGGCAGGCATATTCTGCATGATGTTCAAAGAATTTTTTTTTTAAGAGAACTGAATTTACCTCTCTTCTCAGTGTTAAGTTTTGATTTTTATTGCCCCTTGTTTTAGCTTTCTTTAAACCAATTGGGAGGTTTATTAGGGCTGAAGAACAATGTACAGTGGAGTCAAGGTTGAAACAACTTCAATGTCTCTTTCAGGACAGAAACTGTGGTTGAGAAGCTGCTGACCAACTGGATGTCCATCTGCCTCTACGCGTTTGTCAGGGTGAGGCATCCATCCATTATACCTAGAACAGTCATGGCGAATCTTTTAGAGACCGAGTGCCCAAACTGCAACCCAAAACCCACTTATGCATCGTCGGGTGCCGGGTGGGTGTGGCCCATTGGGTGGGTGTGGCCCATGGGGTGGGCGTGGCTGCAGTGGTAACAGCAGACTAGGTGGGACTAAAAAGTTCAATCAATCAATTCCAACTTTGCAAGATCTTTTTTTTTCCCGTGAGAAGTTGAAATTGACTGATTGATTGAATCTTTTTTTTTTTTTTTTTTTTTGCATGTGGAGGCCTAAAGCGAAAAGGTTTTATAAAACCCAGCTGAAGGCCTAGGACTGGGGTGATGGCACGCGTGCCCACAGAGAGGGCTCTGAGTGCCGCCTCTGGCACCCGTGCCATAGGTTCGCCACTACTGACCTAGAAGGTCAACCTATATAACATGTACTTCTCAGCTAGATAGCTGCATAAACCTCTGCTCTGATAATGCCAAGGACCCCTTAATTCTCAGCTGTTAGCATCTTGATGGAGGGGTACAGAAGGCTTAGTGAGACATCCAAGACTCCAGTGTCCTCTTGTGCATTAAATATTGCTAAAGTGGATGAATAAGAGTCTGAGTTGGCTTTGGATCAGGAACAAGACATTCTAGCCAAGTGGGTTTTTTTTTTAAATTAACGACATGATGACATACTGGGAGCGGTCAGACCTGTGAAATAGGAATCTATACCATGCCTGTTTTTGGCACACTAGTGCTTAGGCTGAGCCCAGACTTTTTTTTAATACTGCTGCAAGCAGGCCAGCTGCTGACTGAAACAGATTGGCTCACCTTATGAATTGAACGTTGAATGTCCTTATGAATCTTTCAGGGTTTCAGACCCAGGTGATGCCTTTCCTAAGAGCCATCATTTTATAATAAGTTTGCATGTTTACTAATGATGCACATCAGACTGGATTTGTTTGCCGGATGAAAGTTAAACTTCGGCCCTGAACCTGGCCAAAGGCTTCAGTCCTCCCCCTGATCTAGTTCTTATAGACCAGGGGTTCTCAGCCTGTGGGTCGGGACCCCATTTGGGGTCGAACGACCATTTCACGGGGGTCGCCAAACAACGCAGTCTGCCATTTTTTTCCCCCTTTTCCTTAGCTGTGCTACTCCCTTTTATTCTATTGGCTTTTGAAAGCCAATAGAATAGACTCTCTTGAATAGAGTCTAATTCTATTGGCTTTCAAAAGCCAATAGAATTGTCCAGGCTGTCTCTGCCCTGCTGAGCCCGCCAAAAGTCCCATTCTGCAAACGGTGCTGCACCAGTTGAGTAGTCCTCGACTTACGACCGGTTGAGTAGTCCTCGACTTACGACCAGTTGGGGGTCGCGGCATTAAAAAGGTTGAGAACCACTGTTATAGACTGCTAAAAGGTCAGAAATGCAAGGTGGAAACTCTAGAGATGATGGGGATTTCTCTGTTTCTCATTAGGACTCTGTTGGGGAGCCCCTCTATATGCTCTTCCGGGGTATCAAGCACCAAGTAGACAAGGGTCCTGTTGACTGGATAACTGGGAAGGCCAAGTACACCCTGAATGACAACCGACTTCTCCGAGAAGACCTAGAATATCGCACACTGGTAAGGGCCGGTCATGGACCTCTCGGGAAGAAGCGCCCAGCTAGAACCAATGTTGGACCACACAGTTGGCTGCATGCTTCTAGCAAGCATCTTCAGAGTCCGGGATGCTTCTTTCCCATCTCCATCCTCTTCCTAAGAATCTTCCCATTCTTAGCAAGTGGTCCTTTTCAAGCTCAGTACAGGCAGTCCTCGACTTACAACAATTCGTTGAGTGATTGCTCCAAGTTAACAACAGCTCTGAACAAAGTGACTTATGGCCGTTTTTCTCAGTTACGACCTTTTCAGCCTCCCCATACTCATGTGATCAAAATTCAGATGCCTAGCAAGTGATTCGTATTTATGAAGGTGGATGCGTCCTGGGATCACGTGATCCTCTTTTGCGACCTTCTGACAAGCCAAGTCAGTGGGGGAAGCCACAGGCACTTAACAACCGGGTTACTGACTTGTCAGCTGCGGTGTTTCGCTTAACAACTGGGGCAGGGAAGATCGTAAAATGGGGCAAAATTCATTTAGCAACTGTATCACTTAACGACATTTTGGGCTCAATTGTGGTCGTAAGCTGAGGACTGCCTGTAGATCAAGCCAAGTCTTCACCTTGGCTAAGCAGACATAATATGGGATGGCAAATGGTGCGACTCTTCTTGCCTGGGCTACTCCAACCTGTTGCTCTCCGTGGGATGTTCAACTTTAATTCGCACATTGGATGTGCAGTAACATCATTGCACAAATGGCCTGATTGCATAAAGATGTTGTGACACTATACAAGCACAGTAAGTACGATAATTGGATTTGCCGTGCAAATCCTGGGAGCTGAAGCCATAACACACCTAGACTGGAGAAGACTGTATTAAAGCATGAGCATCCAGCTTCACTTTTTTTCAGCTTAAGTAATATTTGATTACTTTAATAAGGCTGGGTTCACGTGCTGAACTGAGATGAATATAATACAGTTCCTGATGACATAGTTCCCATAGCACATGTAAACAAGGACTGGATTCCAGCACTTACACTGAATTACAAATTACCAGACCCATTCTCAGCGAGTCTAGCAAATTGTGATGATGATGATGATGATGATGATGATGATGATGATAATAATAATAATAATAATAATAATAATAATAATAATAATAATATAAACCGATTATGGAAAAGGCAAGCAAGGGTAGAACCAATAGTAATAGGTGCCTTGGGTGCAATCCCAAAACAATTGGAGTACCACTTGAACATCATTGGCACTGACAAATTCACCATTAGTCAATTGCAAAAGGCGGCCTTACTAGGAACTGCTTCCATCCTGCAACGATATCTGTAATACCATCAAACATCCACATCTGCCTATGCCAGGTCTTTGGTAAGGACTCGATAAGTAGACAAAAAATGCCAAATCCAGTCTGAACATCTGGCTGATTGCGATGATCAATAATTATGATGATGATGATGATGATGATGATCTAATCCAACCCCTTGCTTAGGTAGGAAATCCAGCATGCTAAAAGTGCACTCCCAAATCCCTACTTTTCTAGAAAGATTGTGCAGAGTGAAAGTATCAGAATCTTACCCGCACACAGTGGTTCTCTTTGAAAATGAGCCTTCTCTCCCCAATGCATCCATCTTTGAGGTTTAATTGGAGAAAACAGTTTGTCTACAGAACTAGCATGGTAGAAGCAGTCTTCGACTTACAACCATTTGTTTAGTGACTGTTCAAAATTTCAGTGGCACTGAAACAAACTGACTTATGACCCTTTTTCACACTTGCCCAGTGTCATGTGATCACCTTTTGCAAACTTCTAACAAGCAAAGTCAATGGGGAAGCCAGATTCACTTTACAGCCATGTTACTAACTTAACAACTGTGGCGATTCACTTAATAACCGTGGCAAGAAAGGTTGTAAAACTCATTTAACAGCTGTCTCGCTTAGCAACAGAAAATTAGGGCTTAATTGTGGTCGTAAATCGAGAGCTACCTGTATATTGCTTTGGAGCTAGTTTGATAGAATTCATTTCCCCATTAATCGATAATTGTTGTTGTTGTTAATTGCGAAGTCGTGTCCGACCCGTCGCGACCCCATGGACAACGTTCCTCCAGGTCTTCCTGTCCTCTACCATCTTCTGGAGTCCATTTAAGTTCACACCTACTGCTTCAGTGACTCCATCCAGCCATCTCATTCTCTGCCGTCCCCTTCTTCTATTGCCCTCAATCTTTCCCAGCATTAGGCCCTTTTCCAGTGAGTCCTTCCTTCTCATTAGGTGGCCAAAGTATTTGAGTTTCAACTTCAGGATCTGGCCTTCTAAAGAGCAGTCGGGGTTGATCTATTCTAGGACTGACCGGTTTGAACGCCTTGCAGTCCAAGGGACTCGCAGGAGTCTTCTCCAGCACCATAGTTCAAAGGCCTCAATTCTTTGGCGCTCAGCCTTTCTTGTGGTCCAACTTTCACAGCCATACATTGCAACTGGGAAAACCATGGCCTGGACTATACGCACTTTTGTTGGCAGGGTATAATCGATAATTACTTACTGAATAACTTTTGGGCAATTGGTATCTCCCTCTCTAATCCATCTTTTAGTCAGGTTGGGATGGGGTAGGGCGAACAGAAAAATTGGATCAAGCATCCCAACCATCTGAGTGTTGAATTTAGCCTCAGACAGATCAGTCTATTAATTTAACTGCTTTCTTGTCAACTAACTCTTTTCCTGAGATAAAATTCTTTAGTGGCCTCCCAAAATCAGATATTCTCAAAGCCAGTGATGGCGAACCTTTTAGAGACCGAGTGCCCCAAAACCGCCCCGTCCTGCGCCCTACCTTGCCTGCCCGCAGGACCACCCACCGCCTCCACGGCCCACCGCAGCAGATTGCCCAGGCAGCCCAGCAGCGCCATGGTGGCCACCGCCTCCACCTGCACCCCACAGCATCATCTGCATGCGACAGGGTGCGAGGGCAGAGTCTTGTCCCCGCTGCCTGGCTGCCATGTCCTTGGTTTTGCTACTCCACGCGGGCCGCACCCAGGGGCAACTCTCCTCCAGGGGGGGCTGCTGGTGAGGAGGGGGCCATGAGGGAAAGCGGGGCTGCGGCGACAGCGCGCATGCCCACAGAGAGGGCTCTGAAGGCTGCCTCTGGCACGCGTGCCATAGCTTCGCCACCACTGCTCTAAGCATTCAGTTTCTGCTGCCAGGTGTGAGAACAGTGAAAAAGCAGTAGAAGTGAGAGAAAGTGTGTAAGTCTCTCCCCACCCCCCAAATTCATCTGCAGTGTCACCTATCCTGCTTGTACCACTGGATATTTTTTCAGTGATTTTCATTCTGGCCAAATCATATTCATGACAGGGAGTGGAGAGGGAAGCCACCCTCCCACCCTCCTTTTCACTGGCTCTCTGATAGCTGATCACATCATTTCCATGCTTGCATGGCTGGCACATACCCACTGGGTCACGGGGGAGGAGTGTTGCATAAGCCATGAGCCAAATCAGTGACTATGAGGATAAAAGGGAAGCAACGTGTACCTCCAATTAATTAATTAGTTCGGTTCTAATCTAAGACAACAGAAGGAGCCACCAGCACTCCTGTGGTTGCCAGAAGCTAAGAAGAAGAAGAAGGGGAATATACTGAATCATTTGGTCTTGATTTCTTGTTTTTGCAGACATTAACTGCGCTGTCGCAAGCAGGGAACACAGGGGGAGGAACAGAGGGCAGCCAGGGAGTGTTGGTGAAGGGTCTGGATTGCGACACAATCACCCAAGTGAAAGAGAAGATCCTGGACCAGCTCTACAAAGGGACACCTTATTGCCATCGACCTGACCCAGACTCGCTTGACTTGGGTGAGTCAAAGACTGCTGGAAGGGCCACCTTGAGTAAGACCCCCCCCCCCAAAGTGGGAGGTCACTGGCCAGTGTCCCATGGCAGCACTGTCCAGGCTGCTAGGAAACTGCACAGCAGTATCCCATCCGTTTCCGAAGCAATCCAAATGAGCCAATAGGAAGGCTCTGAGGGAAGGATCACTTGACTTAACTGTAGCCAATGGTATGCTGGATGAACAAATGTGCTGCTCCCACACAAGTTGCTTTTTGTCTTGTATGTGTTGACAACAGAATGGCGGTCTGGGCTGGCTGGGCATCTCATCCTCTCTGATGAGGATGTGACTTCAATCGTCCAGGGCAGCTGGAAGAGGCTCAACACACTGCAACACTATAAGGTGAGGGAAGCCCTCTTACTTTTATGGCCCTTTCTGCGGCGGTTAGCTTAACTCGGGATAAGACCAGCTTTTGGCCTTTTCTCAGTAAGTATCCTTCTGCTCCTGGAACCTTCCAAAAGGTAAGAGGGTTAAGGCAAGGAGTCTTTTGGTCTTCTCTGCCTCAGAAGTCCATGAAAATACTCTCCCTTAGAGTTAGACTACAGGGGGCCTAGCAATTAAGATGCTGGGCTTGTTGACTGGAAGGTTAGCAGTTTGAGACCCAATCACCGCATGACGGGGTGAGTGTTCTGTCCCAGCCTACGTGAGTGGTTGTTAAACTCACAAGGAGGTTGGAACTGTGTTATTATTATTTACAGACCTTAAAAATGTCCAAAGGCAAAGGCAAACAAAACACAAATTCAGTGAAACTTGATTTCTTCCAAACGGAAATTGTCCAAAGGCAAATGCAAACAAAACACAATTCAATGAAACCTGATCTCTTCCAAATGGTTGCCTTCAGCCACCAGCACCTCCCACACCTTCCCTTTTATTATGCAGCCTAAGGCGTGGCTTCCTAATGCCTTCTCCTTTGCCTTTGGAGCCGCCCCATTGCCTTCCTCTGTCCAACTCTCATTGCCTGTCGGCGTTTGCAAGCATCCATGATGTCTTCCAGCTGTGAGTCCTCACAGTCTGACTCAGCCTCCCAGCACAGCTGTGTCTCAGCCTGAGCGCGAGTAGAGGGGCCAGGCTCCTCGTCAGACTGTAAATCTTGGAACTCATCAGAGCCTTCTTCTGACTCTGATGTCACTCCAGGCCCCTCCTCCTCCTCCTCTGATTCCCCAGACTCAGCTATGGGTCCACTGCCTGACGAGGAATCACAACAGTGAGCTCCTGTTACTTGCCTCAGCTCCTGCCCACCTAGCAGCTCAAAAGCATGGACATGCAAGTAGATAAATAGGTACCACATCAATGGGAAGGTAATAGCATTTTGTGTGCCTTGGCATATATATTGCCATGACCATGGAAGAATCTTCAGACATCGCTGGCTCCCTCAGCTAGGAAATGGACATGAGCACTGCCCTGTTAAGTCAGACACGACCGGACAGGGAAATCTATACCTTTTGTTAGTCTTCCATTTACTAACTGTTCAAAATTACGGCGGTGCTGAAAAAAGCGACTTAATGGCTGATCCTCATACTTTACCACCATCCCAGTGCCCCCATGGTCACATGATCAAAATTGGGGCGCTTAGTAACCAATATGTATTTTCAGCAGTTGCAGCATTGTGGGATCATGTGATTTTTAAATTTTCTTAAAATTGTTTTCTTTTATTTCCGGTCTGTATTATTTCTATAAATATTTGCCATTTGCAACTTTCCCAGATAGCTTCCAGCAAGTCAGTGGGGAAAGCCTGATTCGTTTAACAACCCCATGGTTTACTTAACAGTGATTCACTTAACAACTTCGGCACAAAAAAAAAAAAGCTTGCAAAATTGGCCGTGATTCAAAACAACCACCTTGCTTAACAACAGACACTCTGTTCCAGTTTGCGATTATACGTCAAGGACTATCTGTACTTACAATTATCTTACTATCAGACCAATTTTCCATTGATCCCAAATATGATTTCCCCTGACTAGAACAAGCTTTTGAGGTGATCAGGCTGAAATCTTGTTCCTCATCTGCTACTTAATAATTTTTTTAAAAGGAGACAGCTTCTTGTGAAAAATTGTTCTTATGCTAAACTTTGATCCACCATTCTGAAATGTAGCCAATGGGCTTTAGTTCCTGCAGATGTATCTATCTTGATTTCTGCCTGCCATCATTTTCCTCAGCATGCCTGGCTGAGGAATTCTGGGAGTTGAAGTCCACAAGTCATAAAAGGGCCAAGTTTGAAGACCCCCTGCAATAAAGTATATGCATGTGAAAAGGCACTCTGAGTACTGCTTTGACAGTGGAAAAGCAGGATATATGCATAAATAAATAACTAGCTGCCATTAACAACAAATGCTGTGATCAAATCAAAAAGGTTAATTTTAAAAATAAATTCTTCATAAGGAAATCTTGACCCTAAGTATTTTGGAGTTAAAGCCTGTCCTGTCAATCTCCAATCGTTTTAAATTATGGATACTGCTGAACTGGGTAGATTCTACTTTAATTATATCAAAAGCCATATTATGTCATATAGGTTATATCACATTAGCACACACAAAGAGATAAGAGGGTGTTAAGTGTCTAATCTCAAACGCCAACTTCCAAATATTTTTTGCTGAAAAGCAATGCAGCATGATGTTGAGTCCCGAAAGCGGTTTAACCCAAAATTTTTGTGCCTCCTCAGGTGCCTGATGGAGCCACGGTTGCACTGGTCCCTCGTATGACCAAGCACCTTCCCAGGGAGAATCAGGATTACATCCCTGGAGAGAGTGAGTGACCCCTCCAGTTCTTATTTGGTTATTGGGGGAAAAGCAGCTTGGGTGGACTGAATGGACAAAGGAACAAAATGGACTGAAAGTTAATTACCAAACCAGTTTGGAGTAGCAAGTTAATTTAAGAAGAAAGAAAGAAAAAATTGTTCAATTGAGAAACTGAGCAGCTGCCATCTGATGATCTACTTGCAGGGGTTCTCAACCTTGGCAACTTTAAGACTTGTGGATTTCAACTCCCAGAATTCCTCAGCCAGCTTTGCTGGCTGAGGAATTCTGGGAGTTGAAGTCCACAAGTCTTAAAGTTGCCAAGGTTGAGAATCCCTGATCTACTGCCAATCATCCAGAGTGGCCTTATGCTGGTTTGTGTTTTAGAAACCCCAATGCTGGAGGATGCGGATGAGGGTGGCATAAAGCTTTGGCACCTGGTGAAACCGACCGAGGAACCTGAGCTGCCTAAACATCGGCGAGGGAGCCTGCGGGAACGGGAGAGAGCCAAAGCGATTCCAGAGATCTACCTAACGCGCCTCCTTTCCATGAAGGTAAGAAGAGATCCAGTTGTTAGTTCTGCTCTTATTTATTCCCAACAATTCTTTCAGGCTTTATGTCCATGGATGCAATCTTCGGAGGAAGCCCTGTGGAAAGAATAAGACTTTCTTCTCAATAAGTATGCACAGTATTACAATGCCGGTCTACTTTCCTTGACTTGATCTCATCCACACTGTTGTTTACTGGGAATTTAATTGGAGGGCAAATGGAACAGGTAAAAGGAAGCATTTCAACACATTGGGCATAACTGCCCTCTGGGATTCTTTGATACATGGTGTAGTAATAATGTTAGGAGAGCTGAGAAGCTCCCCAACACAATATACTTCTAAGGCAGTGGTTCTCAACCTGTGGGTCGGGACCCCATTTGGGGTCGAATGACCATTTCACGGGGGTCACCAAACAAGGCTGTCCGCCATTTTGTTCCCCCTTTTCTTTGGCCACACCCCTGGCACCCGGTGATGTATAACTGGTTGGGGGTCACCACAACATGGGGAACTGTATTATGGGGTCGCGGCATTAGAAAGGTTGAGAACCACTGTTCTAAGGGCTCTGTAGGAAAAAGTATTTAAGATAGATGCACATTTTTGCTTTCCAACTCTGTGATAGAAAGATTTCTTTATTAGTGGAGATTAAGACAAACAACAACAGATAATTTGGCTTCAGAGATCCTGTAAAAAAAAAAAAATCATACAGGAAGTGGCCAGCTATTTTTTTCTTCTCTTCTTGATTTATCACAGGGGTCTCCAAACTTGGCAATCGTGTGGACTTCAATGCCCAGAATTAATTCCCCAGCCAGCATGTCTGGCTGAGGAATTCTGGAAGTTGAAATCCACAAGTCTTAAAATTGCCACCTTTGAAGACCCCTGGATTCCGGCCCGCAGAATTTGTGATTTTCTTAGCCAGTTTTCCTTAGATCAGAACTACGTGGTGAGATCTTCTTTCCCATAATGGGAGAGTCTATAACATCTATTGGCTGGTTCTGTGCTGTAAATTTATCCTAAGCTTTCCTTCAGGGTCTTCATTGCTCTTGTGTTTGTTGGCCCCAAAGAGAACTGTGCCATAACTTGGTCCGATTTGTGCTATATTTGCTTGTAGGGGACGCTACAGAAATTTGTAGATGATTTGTTCCAAGTGATCCTCAGTACCAATCGCCCTGTCCCTCTGGCTGTGAAATACTTTTTTGACCTGCTAGATGAGCAAGCACTGAATCATGGGATCACAGATCCAGAAACCATCCATATCTGGAAAACAAACAGGTAGACAACCAAAACTACTGGAAGCCGCTTCTCAAAAGCTTAATGTCTTGATTGTGCTATTTATTGGTTTGCTCTTCATTTCCCCATAGAAGATCATAACCTCGTAAAACTCTGCTGATGTCCAGTCCAATATCATATCTGGATTATTAATAATCCTATTTTACAGTTCGGGTATATAACACTCAGAAAAGTATGGACAAACCTAGATGTGATGGTGAATATGGCACCAGTGGGAGGAGGTTTATCTGTAAGACAGAACAATTAGAAATTTTGTAGGCACTGCAATTGGGGGAAAATAGGGTAAATCTCACTGTTTCATGTTTTATAGGCTTTGTTAAATAGCCTGTAAATTGCACTAGAGAAATACTTCACATCATGAAACTGGCATGTTTTGCACGTACAATTATAGTGTAACTGAGACTTAATTCACTGGCTGACTCATGCTCCCAGGGAATTTCATTTGTAGACAGCTGCAAACATCAGTATGATGGCCTGAGCTTCATGACATCATTGCACAAATGGCACAGTTGCATAATGATGTCATGACACTACACAAGTACAGTTAAGTATGATAATTGTAAAATGGGTCAGTCACATGACCGACCCAGTTTTATATTTTTTTGTGACAACTTTACATATTGTGCAGTTGTAAAAAGGCCTCTGTGGTTGTTAAGCAAACATAGCAGTTGTTAAGCAAACCAATAGTTCATTATTGGGCACTTTTCCCCTCAAAACAGAGGTTTTTGGCAAAATTGTCATAAAACATGGCCATGTGGCCACAGGATACTGCAGCCTGGTTGCCAAGTGTTTGAAATTTTGACGGACCACGGGGGGGCTGGACATCAGAACTATAAATCCCTGTCATAAGTACCCCCCCCATGTAGGTCTGTTGCGACTTCAAACAGTTGCTAAATGGCCAGTTATAAGTCGAGGACGACACGTACATAACTGACATCATTTGTATCATGATGTTGTCGTGAACATGTCATCTGCCAGCCTCTACCTGTTAGCCATCCTGCCGAGTGCTATTGACTGAGGGTTTTTTTTCTTCCTGCAGTCTGCCCTTAAGGTTCTGGATCAACATCATCAAGAACCCCCAGTTTGTGTTTGATGTGCAAACGTCAGATAATGTGGACGCTGTGCTCTTGGTCATCGCTCAGACCTTCATGGACTCCTGCACCCTCGCTGACCACAAACTGGGCCGGGTAAGCCTGAAAGAATGCAGCTTAGAATGAATGTGAAGAGAATCCGGAAGCCGTAACCCCCAAGTGGTTACTTGCTGGTGTAAGAGGTGTGTGGTGGGGTATCCAGGTTTTCCCTCCCAGATAGGCTGGTTCCATATTTTGCTCTATATTCTGGCAAGATCTCAAGGAGCTAACAATAAAAAGAATTCAATAGCACCTTCTCTTGCGGGTATATTGTCTCCTCCTGGTATAAAAGCCGCAGCCTTTTCTTAAAGGGAAGATGCTATTTTATGAGCATTTGTGTAACTCAGGGGCCTTCAAACCTGACCCTTTTATGACTTATGGACTTCAACTTCCAGAATTCCTCAGCCAGGCACTCTGGCTGAGGAATTCTGGGAGTTGAAGTCCATAAGTCATAAAAAGATCAAGTTTGAAGACCCCTGGTGTAACTTGTCACCTGTGGTTGCTGTATTTTCATGGACATCTCTTAGCTGACACTAGTGATGCCAACAATGCTAAGGAGCACCCCACCCATTTTTCCAGAGGAAGATTCAGAATAAGAAATGGAAGTATTCCGCCGATCCCTCCGGTTACAGCTTTGTCTTCCTTTCCTCCTCACTCCCCTTGAGAGAGAGTGTTAATTGTTTTCATTAGGCGTAAAACTTTTTGGGCCATGAAATTAATGTCTTGCTCTTTTTTTTTTTTTTTTGGGGTGGCCTTTCCAGGATTCCCCAATTAACAAGTTGCTCTACGCGCGAGACATTCCACGCTATAAGCAGATGGTGGAAAGGTAAGGAAGGAAGATTCAGAGGGAGGCCAGATGTATCCAGAGAAGGAGAACAGGCGGAGGATAAGCTGGATGTAACAATAAGGGGGGGAAATTATTTCTCTTCTGCAGGTACTACGCAGATATTCGCCAAACCATCTCGGCTAGTGATCAGGAGATGAATTCTGCCTTGGCGGAGCTATCACGGGTGAGGAGAGCCCCCCAGCTGCTCCCTTCTCTTTGTGCCATTCTTCGACACAGCATCGGCGTCCCTTCTTTTTGTGATTTGATTACAGATAGTCCTTGACTTATGATCAGTTGCTTAGCGACTGTTCGAAGTTATGACTCACCTGGAAGAAAGGGAGTTACAACCCAGTTCTTTTTTTTATTTTTTATTAAAAAGTTTTATAAAAATTACAATATCAACCCACCCCCCAAAAAAACCCTCTCCTTCCCCCACTTCCCAGAGCTGAATATAGGCTTACAAATATGTTAATCATAATCTAACATTAGCCAACTATATAAATAACCAAGTCCATAATGCACTTTAACTCCCCTTTAACATAAGTATAAACAAATTAAAAGTGAACATAATAATAATGAGAACATAAACAAATTAATATCCTAATTATTAAACAATACAATCCCCAAATAGTTAAACAATACTACTAAAAATAATAATAATAATATCATAATAATACTCTAAAATTCACTCATAGACTAAATGAAACTTCGTTCTGATGTCCCGACGGTCGATCTCCGCCAAGGTCACATGAGCACACTTCAGGCGCTTGGCAACACAGCCACATTTGTCATCGTTTGCAGCACCCCACAGTTACATTACTGCATTTCATCACATTTTTGCCTAAAACTTACTTCCAGTTTTTGGCAAAACTATACCTGTTTTGAGAACCGTTGGTCCTCTTGACCACCGCTACATTTGCTTAATGACACGGGATTCATTTTTTTCAACCGCTGCAAAAAAGGGTTGTAAAATCAAGTCAGTCAGCACCCACCATCACCGTTGTAACTTGAAGACTACCTATACGACAATGCCTTGTAGCTGGGGCTCTCGTTGAAGATCATTCAGGAGCTTCAGTTTCTCAAAATGAAGCTTCAGGGAATTGGCTGATAAAATCATAAGAAACCACTGTCTGGCAGCCATTTTGGTTGCCAGCCATTTCTCCATCTGGTCAGAGATTTCTAATGGCCTGAATGGCTGCTACTGCTGCTGCTGCTGGTGAAGGTATCGCAAGGTAGTGCAAAGAACCTCTCTTCTTTATGGACTTGCTGAGGCTCTTTAGTCATTTTAGGCAGTTCCTTAGATTTCCTCCCCATGTTAGTGAAGCAAGTGTCAGATGTCTCTTCAGGCCAGGCCCCATCAGGCCTGTCAGAGGACTGAAGGCTAAAACATATAAGGAACGGTTACTGGAATTGGGTATGTCTAGTTTAATGAAGAGAAGGACGATGGGGGACATGATAGCAAGCTTCCAATATCTCAGGGGTTGCCACAAAGAAGAGAGAGTCAAGCTATCCCCCAAAGCACCTGAAGGCAGGAAAAAGAAGCAATGGGTGGAAACTAATCAAGGAGAGAAGCAACCTAGAACTAAGGAGAAACTTCCTGACAGTTAGAACAATTAACCAGTGGAACAACCTGCCTCCAGAAGCGGTGAATGCTCCAACACTGGAAGTCTTTAAGAAGAGACTGGACAGCCATTTGTCTGAAATATTATACCATTTCAGACAAATGGCTGTCCATTCTCTTCTTAAAGACTTCCAGTGTTGGAACATTCACAGCTTCTGGAGGCAGGTTGTTCTACTGGTTAGTTGTTCTAATTGTCAGAAGATTGTAAGTGAGGCCAGGCTGCTGAGCACCTGAATTTTTGTGCTGCAATGGCTATAACTTCAGGCACAGATTGTAAGTCTATTTTTTTTTTACCACCATCATAACTTTGAGCGGCCATAAGTCGAGGGCTACCTGTAGGACAGAATTAAATTGCACTTCCTAGCTCCCCTCTCCTGGATGTAGACTGTGGTTGCCCTATAGCAGCTTGGGAAAAGACATTACAAAGAAAACTAGGATTAGTTCAGATAATCCACAGGCTGCAGCCATAACTCCGGTCGTGTCGTCCTTGTTCGTTCCTTGGCATCTCCAGCTAAAAGCCTCAGAGAAGATATGATGAGACAGGCATGAAATGGAGAAGAGGAGGCAATTCATCTGCCTCAGTGTAAGGGAGACTGTGACTCTTTTGCCACCTGGCCTGCCCAGCATGGAACTTGATCTACTGTACTTTGAACATGGCTTGGGGAGACTTTGGCTCTCATTAACTAAAAATAGTCGGTGTCTCTTACTTACAGAATTACTCAGGTGAACTTAATTCCTTGGTGGCTTTGCATGAACTTTACAAGTACATCAACAAATACTATGATCAGGTGAGAGTATTTTCTTTCCAACTTGGGGGTTTATTTTTGATGAGGGGGGGCCAGATGTAGAGACCCACACCCATCTTCCCTATTCTGATTGGGGTGACAAATGAGTGCAAAAAAAAAGATTGTGGCTCTCTTTGGGCGCTCTAGTGGCAAAACAATATCTTCAGATTATATTCCACCAGAGCTTGGAGCATTGATGGCTAAAAGGAAGCAAGTCCTTTTTAAGCAGTCTGCTTCTTGCATTCTGTCCAACTGAATTCAATAAAGTTCCTCTCACTCTATGCCCCAGACATCTGTTTTCATACTTCTCCTTGGCCTATGAAAGGGTCAGTAAAGAAAGGAAATCTGGAGATCCATTTTGAGCCCGGGGGGGGGGCGGAATCCAGTTCTCCAGATCTAAAAGAGCGCATTCCACAGTTTGAACATCACCATCAAAAAGGCCCCAGTGCTAGCAGATGCTGGCCCCGTATCAGGCAAGGAAAACACCCAGAAGAGGTCAGTTAAAGCTCCCCCGAGATTTGGAAAGGTTTTTAGATGAACTGTCCCATGAGACACGTCTCCACAGGCAAGAGAGGCATTCCCTCAAATATCTGGGCCTGATGGTGAAGGCAATCCTTGGTTAATAGCTCCGGTTCTGCCCACAGATCATCACCGCCTTGGAGGAAGACCCGATTGCACAGAAAATGCAGCTGGGATACCGCCTGCAGCAGATTGCCGCAGCAGTGGAGAACAAAGTCACAGATTTGTGAGGTGTCCAAGGGACAGACGGCTAGAAAGAAAACAGACGGCACCCACTGCCGTCCCAACCGATGCTCCTCACTGAGGTGGAGAGAAGCACCAGCAGATGGTCAGAAAATGCCAAGGGCAAGGAGGTGCCAGAGAACTACTACTTTTTTTTTTACAGACTCTTTTTTTAAAAAAATAACACTTAAAAGTAATGATAATAATGAACCGTGTGCCCAGAAGCCGAAAGGCTCCGCCAGATGAACTGAGCCATTTTCAGCCAGGAGGCCAGATGTTATGAATGGGCCAAGGGCGTTAGAGAACAGTGCAGCTGTGGGAGATGCTGGATCTTTACACACACAAATACACCCCACCCTGTGAAGAGTGAGGTAGGAAACTGAACTCTCATTGAGCTTCCTACGGACTTTTCTTGGATCCCTATTGGCTTAACACAGGGAGATCCCCCACCCTGCCCTTTTTGCTGCACTTGGGAGTCTTTTCTTAACACCCAGCGAGACCTACCTTCCTCCAAATTATGGGGGACGAGCTAAGACAAGGCACAACGGATGAAGGAAAAGGCCAGAGGAGGGCAGATCCAGCTTATTTTTCCACCATACCCACTCAAGATGGTCCTTGAGTTCCCTGGGCGTGCCTTCCTGTAGCTGCTGCTTCCGGCCCTTGCCTGGTTCTGCTTTCCTAAAAGCACAAACAACACTGGTACCCCCATTGGCCTTTGCCTTCCCAACAGTCGATAGGGGTCACCCATTTGCTCTGCAGAAAAGAGGCAAGGCCTACAGGACCGTCAAGCTTTTGAGTTCTTCCCCCTGCCCCTTTGCGTTAGCACTTCTTGAGTAAACATCTGCCTTCTGAGAATTCCTTCTTCCTAGACCCCCAACTCACCCTTCTTCCCCAGTTAGAGACTTTCCCATCTTTTTTTCAGAGGTTTCTTGGAAGGATGACATAGCTCAGCGATGGCGAACCTTTTAGAGACCGAGTGCCCAAAAACTGGCCCCGCCCCTGCTCCACCCCCTGCCCCGCCTGCCCACAGGGCCACTCACCGCCTCAAGGGCCCGCTGCAGATCACCCAGGCAGCCCAGCAGCGCCATGGTGGCCACGCCCTCTGCCTGTGCCCCACAGCATCAACTATGCGCGATGGGGTATGAGGGCAGAGTCTTGTCTACATTGCCTGGCTGCCATGTCCTTGGCTGCGCTGCTTCGCATGGGCCACACTCGGGGGCGACTCTCCTCCAGGGGTACTGCTGGTGAGGAGGGGGTCACGGGGGGAGGCAAGGCTGGGGCAACGGCATGTGTGCCCACAGAGAGGCTCCAAGGGCCACCTCTGGCACCCATGTCCTAGGTTCACCACCCCTGACATAGCTGGTGATTTTGCCCCTTTGATTTTCTCCTTCACGCTGGCAGGTTTTGCTATTTGTAAGCCTGCGGCTGTCTGGCCCCATTGGTGGCTGTGCCCTTCTCCTGTCTCTTTGAGAGCAGCTAGATTTACAGGCATTAGCAGATGATAATGTTTATCTTCATGTCATGACAAGGACCGCCTGCTGATTTTTGTAACTTAATCTGCTATTAAAGAGCCTGGAGAAAAAGCCAAGAAGAGCCCCCCTCTCCCCCCCCCTTTTTTTTTGGCAAGCTTTATTCTGGTTAAAATTAAATTTCAGCCACAGGTTGATGCATTGCTTAATTGTTCCCCAATCCTTTCTACTAAGAGATGAGACAAGCACATCAGCACTCTTAATTTTTTCTCTTTGCCTCTTTTGCTTCTGTTACTAACCCAAATCCAGAAAGAAAGAAAAAAAACCCCATGCTCCAGTCAGCTATGCTCTGATAGACTGGGATTTTTGCTCATTAGTCGTTTGTTCTATTAGCAGGAATAATTTCATTTTGCCATTTGGTTATCACAGGCTTCAGACCTCTGCAAAACCTCTAGCAGCCCTGCAGTCTTTTGGATGAAATTCTGCACAAACAGGTGGAAATAGAAGAAATGCAAATTCTCTCTCTCTCTGTTGTAACTATAGGCAGCAACTAGCTTTTATTGCTTCTAGCTCTGGTGAGATACACTCATGCCAGCTTTAGAGATCAATCGTTTTTCTAGAATGTGGCTCAACTTAAAAACAACAACAACTCCATATTGTATTTTGGGGACAAAAGTAAGTTGATCGCTTGGGGAGCAAACTAGATGTCATGTAAGAAATGTCTAAGCAGCATACTTGCAAAGACTTTTATTTATGTCACTAATTAAAATCAGCTACCAGAGAGAGGGATTTGGATTGAATATATGGACACTGCTGGGAGATAGTTAACCATTCTGCCCCGTGCAATTTCCTAAATGAAGGCAGCCCTGACGTGGGACTGGGGGAAATGCGAGCGCTGTCTTGAGCTGATGTATGTTTTTACACATCCAACCAAACATTAGCTTCTAGGCAGGGAGATTTAAAAGAGAATCTCACGAGGTAGTAAGGAAAATGAGCCACCATTTCAAGTTTTACTTGAGGTCACCCATTCTCTCTTCTAACTCAGGGGTCCCCAACCGCCGGTCCGTGGACAGGCACCGGTCCGTGGCATACCAGCAACCGGGCCGTGCAAACAAGTGAAGCCCCATCCGCTGGATGCAGGCAGCACACGAAACCACACCCCCTCTGGTCCGTGCAAAAATCTTTCTCCACAGAACCTGTCCCCGGTGCCCAAAAGGTTGGCGGCTTCTGTTCTAACTATTTTTGAAAGTTGATCCTGTGCCATAGCTGACTTGGTTCCAAAAGAGTTAACCCCCTAGAGCCCAATGAATGGTAGAAGTAACATCAGCTTGAGCATTTGTCGTTTAAATCTG